>NC_139517.1:124205380-124400947 GCF_947247035.1 Vipera ursinii
TGAGGACGGCAGAAAAGATCATTGGCAGTTCCCTCCCTCCCATCCAGCACATAGCACAGAAGCATTGCTTGAACAGGATCCTTAAGATTGTCTGGGACGCTGCACATCCTCTTTATGATTTGTTTTCCTTGTTCCCCTCTGGGAGGAGGGGGCTTCGTGGTATCCGTAGCAGAACATCCAGATTCAACCATAGTTTCATTCCATACTGCATTAACCTTGTGAACTCCCAGGCTTCCTCCTTCTGTTATATATTTAAGATGGACAGTATTTAATATTTATTTGTTATGTATATGTAGGGGTGTGGGTCATGTATGTTGTTTATAGTATGTTTTAGGTGTGTGTCATGTATGTTTCACTTTGACAGCGGGCAACTACATTTCATTTTTGATGTGTGCCGTTGTGTCCACAGTAAAAAAAATGACAATAAAGGTAATCTTATCTTATCTTATCTTATCTTATCTTATCTTATCTTATCTTATCTTATCTTATCTTATCTTACCTTACCTTACCTTACCTTACCTTACCTTACCTTACCTTACCTTACCTTATCTTATCTTATCTTATCTTATCTTATCTTATCTTATCATCTTATCTTATCTTACCTTAGCCTAAGCCTATCCTATCCTATCCTATCCTATCCTATCCTATCCTATCTTATAAACCTGACCCTTTCTTTTCTTGATACAAATATTCCTCGACTTACAACCACCATTGACCCCCACACGATAGTCGTTAAGTGACTTTGCTCCATTTTATGACCTTTTTGCCATGGTTGTTAAGTGAATCTGGCTTCCCCACTGATTTTCCTCGGCAGAAGTTTACAGAAGGGGATTACGTGGCCCTGGGACAAACATTATAAATACAAGCCAGCTGCCAAGCATCCACATTTTGGTCAAAGCGATGCTGCAATAGTCGTAAGTATGAAAAATGGTCACAAGCCACTCTTTTTTCAGTTTTGTTTTAACTTTGAAAAGTCACTAAATGAATGGTTGTAAGTTGAGGACTACATGTCATTTCTTGCCTTTAGCATCCTCTTCATACATTCAACATGACTATTAGGTATTGTGAATAGCTTTGCAGCTTGGATTATAGTTAATTACATTAATCAAATGTGGCGGTCGTTAAGTGCAGAATCACTCATTAGAATAGGTGTTATTGGTTGGAAACTGGCAAAAATGCATTACAAATCACAGTCATGTGACTTGCAGAATGCCCATAAGAAAGTGTTTCTCAACTTTGGCCCCTTGAAGATGGGTGGACTTCAACCCCCAGAATTCCCCAGCCAGCAAAACACTGCCATAACAAATAAGTTGGTCATGTGACCACAGCAAGGTGGTGCAAACATTTACAATGGTCGTGACCATCATGAATGCAAATGGTCATTAAGCAAATGGTTGTAAACTGAGGATTGCCCGTATGTACGGTATTTTTTGTTGTTGTTGTTGTAATCAGAACTTGACACATTTATCCATGAAAATTTATTTCAAATTTGTGGTTTTTTAAAAAAATAATCAAATGCCAAGCTGCTCCTACTTTAATTATGCAACTTTCCATCCTATTTCCTTTGCCTATCATTTGCATATTCTACCTTCCTCACTCTTGAGCTGTGCTCTCCACCCATCCATCTTTTTGATTATCATATCGATGTATTCTTATGATGTCCTTTTTTCATAGCTCATTTTATTCTCCTATTATTTTACTTCTGTGTTCACTCCTTTCGTTTTATTTCATTTTATTATTGCAAGCCACCTAGGGTAGTCCTAAGCATGAGATAAACAGTAAGTAAATTTAACAAATAAATAGATAAATTTCCTGCCAGGGAGGCTAGCTTGAAAAATTGCAACAGGCCCATGATCTGAACCTTTGCATGTTAGGTTGTGACAGCCATCCCAGATAAACCAGACACAAAACAGGACTAGATGAACTAATCATACTTTAATAAAGCTAAAGGTTTCCCAGTCCAGTTGTGTCCGACTCTAGGGCATGGTCTCATCTACGTTTCTTGGCCAAATGAGTCAGCATTGTCCGAAGATAATTTCCATGGTCATGTGGATATACACCAAAAGCTCACCGAAGCACTACCTATTTATCTACTCGCATTTGCATGCTTTCAAGTGGGCAGGAGTTCCCACAGCCTCTTTTAACTGCTTGATCCATTAGGGCATGCCCTTTTTTGTTTATTTAAAACGTTTATTTGAAACATTTATATAGATACCCATCATAAAAACTCTGGGTGCAATCAGAGTCCCCCCCCCCAACTCTGGTTGTTAAGCCACTCAGGGCTTCTGCCCTTTGTCTGATTGTTCATCACTTCCCCTCGTCCTCCATTAGTTGGATTGAAATAAGCCAGTTGGGAATTAGAGATGCAGTAGCCTCACACCTCAGAGTTGTGCAGTTGGGGCAGTTGTTTTATTCCACACCCTGGAAGTTCATTTGTGGCCTCCACCTGAGGATCTGCTAAGGCAGGAACAAAATAATTGCCTGCTAAACTGTGTCACAGGAAGTCAGTTTTAGGCCTGAGTCATGCCCTAGTTTATATTCTGGGCTGTGCTGCGGCCTCTCAAATAAGGTACCCAATGAGGCAGCACCCCACAAAGGAGAATTTTACAATTTGCAAGTGATATTAGAAGTCATCTAGTATGACCCTCTGGTTCAGGGCAAGGTCTGCTAAAACATATGGCCTTCCAGACTCTAATTGAAGACCTCAAAAGATAAATATACCACACCACAAGACAGTCTTTCCCACAAATTCTCCCTAATGTCTAATCTGTATAGTATTTATTACGTTGTGGGCTCTGATGAGCAGGAATGAAGACACGCAGTTGAGTACAGAGAAACTCATTATTTGAGCAGAAACTGTACTGAGGATTTGGAGTCACCCTGCCTCAATATATAGCCAGACCCTCTGGTAGCAACCAATCGGATTGAACCCATGTTTGCGGCCCGAAGTTGACCAATTGCAGGACCGGAGATGTCCTGTCTGGGTTGCTGGAGAACTAACGGTGGTGCTATTCCAAAAGTACATAACAGTATTTATTCTCTGGTACAATAGTTTTAACCTGCTACAGGTAGCCCCTGACTTGCAACAGTTTGTTGAATGACTGTTTGAAGTTACAATGGCACTGGAAAAGCTGACTTATTACCATTTTCCACATGAATGTTGTAGGACAGACATGTCAAACTCGCGATGTCATGTGACTTCACGCGACATATCAGAGCTTTTTTCCCATTGTCGGCAATGGGGTGGGCGCAGTTTTGTTGTGACACGTCCGGCCCACGGGCCGGCAGTTTGACACTCCTGTTGTAGGAGCTTCATGCTCATGTGATCAAAATTCAAGTTCTTGGCTGTGATGGTTGCAGTATTCTGTGGTCATGTGATCACTTTTTATGGTCTACTGACAAACTATGTTAACAGGGACACCAGATTCATCTAAAAACAGTGTTACTAATTTAGGAGCTGCAGTGATTCATTTAACAACTGCGGCAACAAAGATCATAAAACAAAGTTCACTTAACTGTCTCACTTAGTAACACAAATTTTGGGCTCAATTGTGGTCGTATGTCAATGACTACCTATAGTGACTTCCCCCACTGAGCAGAGGATTGGACTATAGGATTTTAAAAGTTTTTTTCTTATGTGATTCCACACTAAGCTTACTCCACACCTGGGCCTCCAACTTGTTCAACTATAATTCACCTCATCTGCTTATTTTTACAGATACTGCTCGACTTACAACAGTTTGTTTACTGACCGTTTGAAGTTACAACAGCACCTAAAAAAGTGACCTATGACCATTTCCACACAACTGTTGCAGTATCCTTGTGGTCACATGATCAAAATTTGGACCCTTGGCATCTGGCATGTATTTATAATAGTTGCAGTATCCCAGGACACATTTTGCAACCTTCTGACAAGCAAAGTCAATGGAGAAGCAGGATTCACTTTACAATTGTGTTACTAACTTAGCAAATGCAGTGGTTCACTTATCAATTGTGGCATGAAAGGTGTACAATGGGGCAAAACCATTGGTGGGATTCAGCCAGTTTGCATCGGTTTGGCAGAACTGGTAACTAATTTTTGGTTGCCCAGGCCCAGAATGGACTTCCGGAAGTGGCATCCACACAGAGAACCGGTTGTTCACATATTTGAATCCCATCACTGGGCAAAAACCACTTAACCATCTCACTTAGCAACACACATTTTGGGCTCAGTTGTGGTCATAAGTCAAGGACTACCTGTAGTTTGGTTTTTGTTTGTTTTTTCATTTCTGGAGCGAACTATTTTCCAGCTAAAGGGCTACAAAAATCACTTAGAACTGGGGTCTCCAAACTTGGCCCTTTTATGACTTGTGGGCTTCAACTCCCAGAATTCCTCAGCCAAGCATGCAAGTCCACAAGTCATAAAAGGGCCACGTTTGGAGACCCTTGACTTAAAAAGTCCCTCTGTTAAAGAAAATATTTTCCTAAATTCCATTTCTGATCTCTTAACTGCTGACATGTACAGTTTAGCTTTTAATCTTTTCACTTGTCACAATGATAAAGGCTTGTGCATTTTATCTATTGATTTCTGGTGATAAATCCTTAAGGAGAAAAGAGTGCAGAACATGTTGCATGCCTTTATGTTAATAAGTATATAACCCACTGTTCTACAATTGTACTTTTTTGTTAGATCTGATGTTACAGCATTTTTCTTTTGTATTAGACACTGTAGTTTGCTAAAGGCTTCCAGGCTGACCAATCAACTTAATATGAAAGGTTTCTGTCTTTTTCTCAAAAGACTTTTATCAAAAGACTCTTTGATAAGATGCCTCAGCATGTCAAAGAAATAAAACTATGGAGAACAGTCTGGAAGAAGAGAAGAAAAGTGGGGCATATTGATGGTGTTTTGGTTCCCAGCATAAATAGTAAGGAAAAACTATGGATAAATTTACATATCTCCTTCCGGCCCAAAACGGCTTGCCATAATGTATACATTTTAGGAATAAATAGATTTAGAACACTAATCAGCACATCGCACAAACACTACTGAGAATCCTTCCCCCCCCTACACAAAAAAAGGCAACTTACACCAAAGGTTTAGTGAATTTTAAAGATAGATTGGGGGGGGATAGACATTAGATGATAGATTAGATCATGGGTGTCAAACTCGCCACGTCACAATGTGTCACGACATATTGTGACTTTTTTCACATTGCTGGAGCTGGAGTGGGCACAGGCTCCGCATGACACACACACACACACACATATACACAGTGCTTTTTTTGTAAAAGAAAAAGGTGGCGGAACTCTGTTCTGAGTGATTATATATATATATATATATATATATATATATATATATATATATATGTCAAATGCTTGTTAACTATTTTAGAATAGTTTATTTATTTCCTGTGTCAGCCTAACCTGAAGGCCATCGACAGGCAGACAAGCATTTGACACATATCTCCCCTTGCTTCTCAGCTAACAAAGCGAGAGAGAGCCTGTGGCTTAGAGGTGAAAACAACTGCCTAATGTGCAATTAGCCCAGGTTCGAATCTCAGAAGGGTATGGCTGACTGATGAAAACTAATAAGTTTGAAATGCATATCAGTCTCCCTTAATTCTTTGTTAGCAATTTAAAATTTACACACACACACACACACACACACACACACAAATATATATATATATATATATATATATATATATATATATATATATATATATATATATATATATAGAGAGAGAGAGAGAGAGAGAGAGAGAGAGAGAGAGAGAGAGAGAGATGAACACCAGGATAAATATAAAAACAACTGTTTAATAAACTAAGATTTTGTTGGCTAACTGTTGACGTCATCAGAGTGGAATGCCGGAGGTTCGGAAAGCCTGCTTATAACACCGGCTGTTTTTGTGCTCTGCTCATAGAGCACGTTACCGGTCTACTCTCTGCAGTTGATCGTATTGCTTCTAATTGTCTAGCATCTGTCTGTATATTTGTGGATTCAGGATCATTGTGTCTGGATACACGTTGCTATAGGATGGTCCCCCAGTGCCTCCTATCCTATGGCCATCCCCCCCATTGTGTGTGTGGCACCCAGCCTGCCATCATTGGTTGCTCTATGGATCGCGCTGGGGATTTCCCCCCTTTCCCAGTTGTGGTTCTTTGCTGTTGCATGAGCCAGCAGTTCTGATCTTGTGTAGGCGGTGCCCGTTGCACTCGTGAGTTGTTGCACTGTTGTTCCCACTTCCTTAGTGCCTGATAAGCAGGCAGTAACTCTATATGTCAATTAATTGAGTGCTCATCCAACAGCCAAGCCTCCTTCAGTAACCGGCCACCCTTGGTGACGTCCTGGGTCCATATGGCCAGCAACAATCACGCATTCGACCTTGCTCTGGTCGTAAGTTGAGGACTATCTGTACTATAACTGAGTCCATCCACCTTGCTGCTGATCACCCTCTTCTTTTTTCTTTTGCCTTTCACAGTGTTATGAACTTTTCTAGGAACTGGGTTTAGGAGCTTTTCTATGGGCTGTGCAATGTGGTCGTAATTCGAATCTGTGCCTCAAGTGAGAAGTTTAGATTGATTTGCTCTGACTTATTTTTCTTGGCTTTCCACAGTATTGTTAACGTACAAAATCTTGCAAAGGAAGAGTATTCCTCAGGTCCATTTATGGTGATTTCATTAAGGATGAGTGTCAATGAACACAGGCGGTCCTCGGCATACGACCATTTGTTTAGTGAGTGTTCAAAGTTACAACATAACTCAGAAAAGTGACTTATGACCATTTTTCACACTTAGGACCGTTACAGCATTCCCATGGTCATGTGATTAAAATCTGGACACTTGGCAACTGGTTCATATTTATGACGGTTACGGTGTCACAGGGACTTGTGATCCCTTTTGCGACCTTCTGACAAGGAAAATCAGTGGAGAAGGCAAGTTACTGTTGCTACCTGAACAACTGCAGTGATTCACTTAACAAGAAAGGTCGAAAAATGGACAAAACTCACTTAAACAACTGTTTCACTTTTGGGCTATATTGAGATCGCAAGTCGAGGACTACCTCGACTTCAAAATGTTTCTTCCCAGCTTTCTGCTCACCTGTGCTGAATTGCTGCTTATAAATTAAGTGTCTAGGTCAGGGGTCAGCATCCTGAAACAGTGAAAGAGCCACTTGGAACCGGTTCCCTCACAAAAGGAAAAACTGGGAGCCGCAAAAAATGTGTGCGCATGCATGTACATGCGCACATGTGCAGAACAGGGTTTGACTGAAGAGTGGAGATAAGGCGAGATATACACCTACCCTGCATATTTGAATTGATTGGTTGAACTTTTTTAGTCCCACTTTTTTGTTTTTTGGACTGCAGATGCAGAGGACTGGGAGCCGCAGAAGACGGCTGAAAGAGCCGCATGTGGCTACGGAGCCGTGGGTTGCAGACCTGTGGTCTAGGTCATGGGTAGGCAACGTTGGCTCTTTTATGACTCGTGGACTTCAACTCCCAGAATTCCTGAGCCAGCATGGGGGAACTACAGCTCCCTCATGACTCGTGGACTTCAACTCCCAGAATTCCTGAGCCAGCCATCCTGAGGGGAAAGGGAGAGGTTTCCAAGCTGAGCCATGCTGGCTCAGGAATTCTGGGAGTTGAAGTCCATGAGTCATAAAAGAGCTAAGGTTGCCCATCCCTGGTCTAGGGAGATTCTCAATCATCCAGATCATGGTTGTACTAAAGGTGCTTTTTCCAAAAGGCAGCTGGTCTTTTCTTTTTCCTTGAAAACACGTTGCTTCTTATCCAAATAACTTTATGAATTAAGTTGTCATCAGTTTTGCCTTCCATCACTTGCTGTCTTCTACTCTTTTGTTGGTACAGGTAGTCCTCGACTTACAACATTTAGTGACCATTCAAAGTTACAACACCACCGAAAAAAGGGACTTGTGACCAGTTTTCATACTTAGCATCATTGTAGCACCCCGTTGTTAATGTGATCAGAATCCAGACCCTTGGCAACTGATTCGTATTTACAACGGTTGCAGTGTCCCGGGGTCATGGCATCACCTTTTGCGACCGTCTGACAAGCAAAGTCAATGGGGAAGCCAGATTCACTTAACAACAGTGTTACTAACTTAACAAATGCAGTGATTCACTTAACAGCCATGGCAAGAAAAGTCTTAAAATGGGGCAAAACCCCCTTAACAAATGTTTCATTTAGCAACATAAATTTAGTGCTCAATTGTGGTCGTAAGTCGAGGACTACCTGTATTTTTCTTAGCTTCCCCAGAATCACACATATATATTTAGAAGTAAAGGGAAATACTATGACCTTTTGTTTGTTTAAAACATGGATTATTGTTATTCTGAGAACTCCTGCAGCTTTATAGTTCTTTCTGTGAGGTCGGAAATGGAATGAGATCAACTAATATTCCTTTTCATGAGCAATTCTCCACAGGCTGCCTTTGACTTGATTACAGGCATTGACTATCACAGGTCAGAAAACAACATTTGTGATAACCATTGACTCACAAAAACTGTACAAGGGCCAACAGTACAAGTCACCGCTGTTAGCCAGCTGTTGGATATAACTCAGCCCGGCTCCTAACTAGCTATTATTGAAAAAGCAAAACGTATTGCAACTCAGTCTAAAACAACATCTTCTCCAGTCTATACCTCTCTCCCTTCTCAAATGGCATGCAAGTAACGAATAATTTGCTGAAAAACAATCCTCCGTTCTCTTGACATCTCTGTCTCAACAGCATTGTGGCAACAATTAGGCTTCTGATGGACGAAGGGTCCTGCATACATACGTATACAGATAGACCTTGACTTACAACCATTTGTTTAGTGAACATTTTTCCTGGCACTGAAAAAATGGACTTAAGACTGTTTTTCATATTTGCAGCATCCCCGTGCTCACGTGATCAAATTTGGCAACTGATTCGTGTTTATGACGGTTGCTCTATCCCGGGGTCACGTGATCCCCTTTTGCAACCTTTTGACAAGCAAAGTCCGTGCAGAAGCCAGATTCCCTTAACAACCATGTCACTAACTCAGCAACTGCTGTGATTCACTTAACAATAGCAAGAAAGGTCATAAAATGGGGGAAAATTCACTGAACAACTGACTTGCTTAGTAACAGAAATCTGGGGCTCGATTAGGCCTACAAACTAAGGTAAAAATTTCCTAAAGGTAAGAGCAATCAACCAATGCAATAAATACCGTAGCTTGCCTTCAGAAGTTGTGGGTGCTCCATCGCTGGAGGCTTTCAAGAAGAGACTGGGCAAGAGAGTTGGACTAGAAGACCTCTAAGGGCCCTTCCAACTCTATTATTCTACATTCTATGTTCTATGACTACCTCTAGGTGCAGAGACTGGGCGGGGGGGGGGAGGCTTTGCACAGATTTGTCTAGTGCACCAATTTACTCAGCAGAGAGGATTTGCTCAGGGTCACTCATGCCTTGATCACCCCCTGGCTGGATTACTGCACTTCAGTCTGTAGTGGGGCTACTGCATGGGGCTGCCCTTAAGCAGACATGTCAAACACAAGGCCCGGGGGCCGGATCCGGCCCGCGAAGTGGTTTCATGCGGCCCGCGAAGCCATCCTGGAAACAGTGAGGGAACGGCCCCCTCTGCCTTGGCCCTGGCCCAGAGACCCTCCTCCTGCCAGAGACCCTCAGATCTGTCCCACTCCTGCCCAGGCCCCCATAGGCACCCTTGATGTCAACGATGTAGAGCTGGCCACGCCCACCCAGTAGGCCATACGCACTTTATCCACGCCCACCCAGTAGGCCACACCCACTCTGGCCACACCCACCCGGCCCCCTGAGGGCAACGGCAATGCTGATGCGGCCCTCAATGAAATTGAGTTTGACACCCTTGCCTTAAAGACTATGCAGAAACTTCAAATGGTCCAGAATGCAGAGGCGTGTACAAGAAAGGACGCTCCTAAGTTTGCCCCCGTAACACCTCTGTTGTGTGAGTTGTCCTGGCTTCAGTTTCTTTCTGGGTGTAATTCAAGGTGCTGGTCATCACCTTCAAAGGCTGATATGGCACAGGCTGGGAGTACTTTTCCCTAAGGACATCTACCTGTCCTACCAGGTCAAATAGAGTGGGCATGCTCCTAGTCCCGTGGTGGCGAATCTATGGCACACATGCCACAGTTGGCACGCAGAGCCCTCTCTGTGGGCACGCGCACCATCACCCGAGTCCTAGGCCTTCAGCTGGTTTTTATAAAACCTTTTCACTTTAGGCCTCCACCGCTGTGTGCAAAAAAAAAAAGTTTCAATCAATCAATTTCTCGTGGGAAAAAAAAAGATCTCGCAAAGTTGGAATTGATTGATTGAACTTTTTAGTCCCACCCAGTCTGCCGTTACCACTGCGGCCACGCCCACCCAATGGGCCACACCCACCCAGCGGGCCACGCACACCTGGCCCTAACGATACATAAGTGGGTTTTGGGTTGCAGTTTGGGCACTCGGTCTCTAAAAGGTTCACCATCACCGTCCTAGTCCCTTCCCCTAAATTTTGCGTCTGATGGGTGCTAGGAAAAGTGGCTTTTTCAGTGGCAGCTCCTACGCTATGTAACACTCTGTCCCTTGAAGACTGGCAGGGGTCCACCCCTTTTAACCTCCTATAAAGCTTTGAAAGCCTGTTTTTCCCTCCAGGGAGAAGACTACATGACTGCACATCAGAGGTTTGACCTGCTGCCAGGTTCTTGTTGTTTTTAAGGTTTTGATGTGTTTAGTTTTATAGTGTTAATATGTTTTTGGATGTTGTTTTAACTTGTGATTGGGAACCACCCAGAGTTGCTTAGAAGATGGGCGGCTAAGTAAATGTTTTAATGAATGAATTGATTAAAGACGACTTGGAGTAACGGTGTAATAGTGAGCCAAAGAATTTAAAGAGTTGCAGAAAAAAAAAAAGGAAATATAGCTAAATCTCGCTATCTTTCTCCAGACTTTGCTATCCTTGCTTCCACGTGCCCACACAATACAGTTAAACCTCAACTTACAACCATTTGTTTAGTGACATGAACATTTACAACCACGATGTAAAAAAAATGTTGAGACTCTAGAAAGAGTACAGAGAAGAGCAACAAAGATGATTGGGGGACTGGAGGCTAAAACATATAGGGAACGGTTGCTGGAATTGGGTATGTCTAGTTTAATGAAGAGAAGGGTGAGGGGTGACATGATAGCAGTCTTCCAATATCTCAGGGGCTGCCCCAAAGAAGAGGGAGTCAAGCTATTTTCCATAGCGCCTGAAAGCAGGACAAGAAGCAACGGATGGAAACTAACCAAGGAGAGAAGCAACCCGGAACTAAGGAGAAACTTCCTGACAGTGAGGACAATTAACCAGTGGAACAATCTGCCTCCAGAAGTGGTGAATGCTCCAACACTGGAAGTTTTTAAGGAGACACTGGACAGCCATTTGTCTGAAATGGGATAAGGGTCTCCTGCTTGAGCGGGGGGTTGGACTAGATGACCTCCAAGGTCCCTTCCAACTACTACTACTACTACTACTACTACTACTACTACTACTTATTATTATTATTATTATTATTATTATTATTATTATTATTATTATTATTATTATTAATAATAATAATAATAATAATATAGTTCCCATTTAATGAGAATGTTACAAGTGGTCCTTTGCTAATAGTTTGGACACATTTTGCGCAAAATCAAGTTTCAGTCCAACTTCAAGGAGTCGAAAATGTTACCAAAACCATGCAATTGAAGCCCTACTCTTTCTTACTAAGCACCATGATGCATGTAAAAAAAGAGTGGGGCTTTGATCATATGATTGTGGCTGCCATCTTGGCTTTCATGATTCCTTCTTGAGGATGCTGAAGGAGAAGAAAAGGACCCAAAATGATGGACAAGACCACAGCGGTGTAAAATGTCTAATTTAAGACAGAAGAGGAAATCTTGAGGTCCTAAATCCATAGGAATCTCCCGAAAACCTTGAATACAGATAGTCCCCAACTTACAACCACTCATTTAGCGACCATTTGAAGTTACAACGGCACTGAAAAAAACGACATGCAAGATAGGTCATAAAACAGAGCAAAATTCACTTAATAATTGCTGTACTTAATAATGGAGATTTTGGGCATTTCTGTAGTCGTAAGTTGAGGATTACCTGTACCAAGGTCTACAAAAGTTGTTATGTAGTTTTCAAGCTCCATGATCAAGGCTTGGCAATAAATCATAGGTATTCAGACACTTCCCAGCTTAGCCTGGCTCCTTAATTAGACTTGGCAGACAATTGACTAGGCTAGGCTAAATTAAAATCTTTGCTTCGGGAAAGAGTGAAGCCATAGCCAACTGAGAATTGCCCACTGCCGGTGAGAAAACATAAATGGCTGTAACAACCTTGGGAGGTTTGTGTGTTATGTTGTTGTTAGTTGCGAAGTCGTGTCCGACCCATCGCGACCCCATGGACAACGTTCCTCCAGGCCTTCCTGTCCTCTACCATCTTCTGGAGTCCATCTAGGCTCACGCCTTCTGCTTCAGTGACTCCATCCAGCCACCTCATTCTCTGTCGTCCCCTTCTTCTCTTGCCCTCAATCTTTCCCAGCATGAGGCTCTTCTCCAGTGAGTCCTTCCTTCTCATTAGGTGGCCAAAGGATTTGAGTTTCAGCTTCAGGATCTGGCCTTCTAAAGAGCAGTCAGGGTTGATCTCCTCTAGGACTGACCGGTTTGATCGCCGGACTGCACATGCACATGGCTAATTCCTCCCATTCTTGCCAATGAAGCAATCCTTGGTGTGATGCTTAGGGGCCAGGATATGGGAATGTATAATGAGTTGGGAAATGGCATCCAGTTTTGGTCACCACAATATAAAAAAGATGTTGAGACTTTGGAAAAAGTACAGAGAAGAGTAACTAGGATGATTAAAGGCCCAGAGACTAAAACATATGAGGAACGGTTGCAGGAATTGGGTATGGCTAGTCTAGAGAAAAGAAAAACCAGCAGTGACATGAGAGCAGTCTTCCAATATTTGAGGGATTGTCACAAAGAAGAGAATAGTTCAGCCTATCCTCCAAAGCCCCTGAAGGCAGGACAAGAAGCAACGGATGGAAACTAATCAAGGAGAGAAGCAACCTAGAACTAAGAAAAAATTGTTAATTATTAGAGCAATCAACCAAAGGAACAACTTGCCTTCAGAAACTGTGGGTGCTCCAGCATTGGAGGTTTTCAAGAAGAGACTAGACAGCCATTTATCAGAAATAGTATAGGTCTCCAAGAACAGAGGGTTGGACTACATGATCTCCAAGGTCCCTTCCAATTCTGTTATTGTTATTATTCTGTATTTACTTAGGGGCCTTCTCTAGATTGGGGACCCAACAAGCAAAGTCAATGGGGGAAGTTGGATTCATTTAACGACCATATTATTCACTTAACAATTGCAATGATTTGCTTAACAGCCATGGCAAACAAGGTGAAAAAAATCCGGTGCAACTAACTTAATCACCCTCTTTAGCAACCCCTTTTAACTGCTTGATCCATTAGGGCAGGTCGTTCCTAATTTCTTTCTCTGACAGTTAAGCCACTGTCTGATTGTCTTGTCTGGTTGTTTTTTAGGTAGCGTATCTTCTCGTCTCCCAAGGTCCTTCACACATTACAATCACCAATCAATAGTCCTCTGTCTTCTGTTTGAAACCCCAGTAGAGGACCGTCCATACCCCTCAAGGCTGGGTTTTTCAAATATTTATAGCTCATAGCATTAAGAAGTTCCTCTTGATGTCCAACCACAACTTACTTTCAGCCTTCCCCAAGTTCTTCTCCTCCAAGAAAGCAAGACAAGAAACAATGGATGGAAGCTAATCAAGGAGAGAAGCAACCTACAAATAAGGAAAAATTTCCTGACAGTGAGAACAATCAGTCAGTGGCATGACTTGCCTTCAAATGTTGTGGATGCTTCATTACTGGAGGTTTTTAAGAAGTGATTGGATAACCATTTGTCTGAAATGGTATAGGGCTTCCTGCTTGAGCAGGGGGTTGGACTAGATGACCTCCGAGGTCCCTTCCAACTCTGATGTTCTATGTTAAACATATCAATTTCTTTGATTGTGAGCTAAAATAAGACTGGAGGGTCAAATTGGTGACGGCTTCTCCATAAAGCTTGAGAGTATTCACCCTGTCTAATCCAGAGTTAACATTCACTGTTACTTGTTCCAAATGCTGATACTGAATTTCAAAATACATTTATCATTAATACATCACTTGGCAGATATTTTTTCCCCAACCTGCTCCTTAAGAGTGACTGCTCTCTGTAAAGTTCAAATACAGTGATCTATGCGCTCAAGCTATCATTTTTAATCAGGAAGAAAATAAACTCAGGTAAACTCAAGACACCGTAATCATAATTGTGTTTAATTTTAATTAAATGTCAATGCAATGAAACCTCAACATTAGCTTTTAGTCAAGATAACGAGATATTTTCCAGAGCATGGTTCCTGACTCGCTGTTGAATGGATACTAGAAAAAGTTGTGTGCTCCTAGGTTTTAAGGAACAGGGAAGAGCTGAAAAACTGGATGAGAACAAGATTTACAGGCAGTAGTTGAGTTAGAAGAGCTGGAAGGCACATTGGAAGTCTTCTAGTCCAGCCCCCTACTCAAGCAGGAGAACCTATACCATCTCAGACAAGTGACTGTCCAGCCTCCTCTTAATTGTGGAGCACCCACAATTTCTCGAGGCAAGCTGTTCCACTGGTTAATTGTCCTCACTGTCAGGAAGTTTCTCCTTATTTCCAGGTTGCTTCTCTCTTTGATCAGTTTCCAACCATTATTTCTTGTCCTGCCCTCTGGAGCTTTAAGACCCTCTTCTTCTTTTTTTCAATTTTTTCAATTAATTTTCTATTATAGACCTTCTTCTTTGTTGCAGCCCCTCAAATACTGGAATACTGCTATCATGTTGCCCATTTCTTCTTTTCTTTAGACTAGCCAAACCCAAATCCTGCAGCCTTTCTTCATATGTTTTAGTCTCCAGGACTTTGATCATCTTAATTGCTCTTTTCCAATTTTTTTCCAAGGTCTACAACGTCTTTTTTGTAGTATGGTAACCAAAATTGGTTGCAGTATTCCAGGTGTGGTCTCATTAGGTAAAGGTAAAGGTTCCCCTGCACATGCATGCTAGTCGTTTCCGACTCTAGGGGCCAGTGCTCATCTCTGTTTCAAAGCCGAAGAGCCAGCGCTTGTCCGAGGACGTCTCCATGGTCATGTGGCCGGCATGACTAGACGCCAGAGGCGCACAGAACGCTGTTACCTTCCCACTGTAGTGGTCCCTATTTTTCTACTTGCATTTTTTCGAACTGCTAGGTTGGCAAAAGCTGGGACGAGTAACAGGCGCTCACTCTGTTACGCGGTACTCGGGATTCGACCCGCCAAACTGCCGACCTTCTGATTGAGAGGCTCAGCATCCTAACCCACTGAGCCACCGCGTCCCTCTGTGGTTTCATTAGGGTTTTATAAAGCGGTACTAATATTTCACATGATCTTGATTCTATACCTCTGTTTATACAACCCAGGATTGAATTAGCTTTTCTGACTGCTGCTGCACACTGCTGGCTCATAGTCAAGTGATCATCCACTAGGACTCCAAGGTCCCTCTTACAGTTACTGTTTTTGAGCCAGGTCTCCCCTGATCTTCTGCCTAAATGAAAAACTTTGCTTTTCTCCGCACTGAAACTCATTTTGTTGGATGCAGCCCATTGTTCAAGTTTGTCAAGATCTTTTTGGATCCTGAACTTGTCTTCTGGGGTGTTGACTATTCTTGCCAGTTTAGTGTCATCTGCAGGTTTGATGAGTTCCCCTTCTATTCCCTCATCTAAGTCATTAATGAAGATATTGAAGTGTACTGGGCCTAAGATGGAGACTTAGTGGTACCCCATTGTTTACATCTCTCCATGTGGATGTAATACCATTGAGGACTACTTGTTGAGTATGGTTGGTCAGCTAGCTACAAATCCATCTGGTAGTGAGGTTGTCTATTCCACCTTTTTCTAGCTTACCAAGCAGTAGATTGTTGTCTACTTTGTCAAATGCCTTACTGAAGTCTAAGTATACTATATCCTCAGCGTTTGGCTGGTCTACTAATTTGGTCACTTTATAAAAGAACGAAATAAAATTGGTTTGGGATGATCTGTTTTTAACAAACCTGTGCCTGGCTACTAGTTATAACTTTGTTTGCTTCTAGTTGTTCACAGATCTGTTTTTTGATCTTCTTTTCCAGGATCTTCCCAGGTATTGAGCTCAGGCTGATAGGTCTCTAGTTTGCTGGGTCTGTTTTTTCCCCCTTTCTTGAAGATAGGAACCACATCAGCCCTTTCTCAATCCTCATGTACTTTCCTGATGCTCCAGGATTTATGAAATGTGTGGTGCAATGGTTCTGAGATAATATCTGCCAGCTCCTTCAGAGCTCTGGGATTTAATCTGTCGAGTCTCAGTGGTTTATATTCGTCAAGGTCAGATAAGTTGGATAAGTCTTACCATTTTCATTTTTGTTTCTAGTTTGCCTTTTGTGGTAGTTTTTTGGAATTTTGAGCTATAATTTCTTTTTGTGTGAAGATTGATGCAAAGAATGAGTTAAGCAGCTCTGCTTTCTCCCTATTGCTTGTTACTTCCTTGCCATTTCTGTCTTTAGTGGACCTACAGTTCCTTGACTTTTTATTATTAATATGTTGAAACTTTTTTATTACCCTTGATTTCTGCTGTAAGTCTTTATTCGTTCTGACCCTTTGCTTTCCTGACTTTATCTTTGCATTTGAACCCCAAATTTCTGTTGCTAAGTGAAACATTTGCTAAGTGACTTATATCCTATTTTATTACCTTTCTTGCCACAGTTCTTAAGTGAATAGGGTACAGTTGTTGAGCTAGTAACATGGCTTCCATATTGACTTTGTTTGTCAGAAAAAGGGGATCACATAACACACGGATACTGCAACCATCATAAATATGAACCAGTTGTCAAGTGTATGAATTTTTATAACATGACCATGGGATGTTGCAATGGTCGTAATTATGAAAAACGGTCAGAAGTCACTTTTTTCAGTGCCAACGTAATTTTGAACGGTCGCTGAACAAGCATTTGTAAATAAAGGGTCACCTATATTTTAATCCTGCAACCTATTTCCAATAAAAGCCAGTCAGATGCCTTTGAGAAGTAGAGCCAATATGAAGGTGGTGCTAGTAACTTTTCTGTGGAGAATGTGTTTTTTTTTATCCAGGCTGCTTGAAGGCTGAGCAGACATACATGTTGCCTAATATGTAAATGTTAGCTAATCCTAACTTTCATTAGGGTTTTTTTTCTGGCTTGGTTGTTGCACAGTTAGGACATTAAATTTATTAGCTGGAACAGCAGCATTGTACAATAGGCCAGAACACACAATTGTAGTTGATTCATTGGAGAGTGCCGGCTCCTGTGTGAGGCAATCTGCACTGTGTTTGGTTGCTGTGGGTGTGGAGGGGGAAGCGCCCTTTTCCCCTGCCTTTCTCTTCTGTATGCTCTGTATGCTGTCTAAATTTACCTCATGATGTTCCTGTGTTCCTATCTTGTCAGCTGCAAATATAAGTGTTAAATATATTTATTTATATAAAATGACAAGTTTGTGAATTCACTTGGATGTTGCACTGTTAGGATATTTAATTTAACACTGTAGCTGGAACAGAAAAATTATACAATAGGCTAGAACACACAGTTGTTGTTGATTGATTGGAGAGTGCGGGCTCCTGTGCGAGGCAATCTGCACTGTGGTTGCTGTGGGTCTGGAGGAGGAGGTTCCATTTTTCCCCGCCTTTTTCTTCTGTGTGCTCTGTATGCTGTCTAAATTTACCTCATGATGTTTCTGGGTACCTGACTATCTTATCTGCTGCAAATATAAATGTTAAATAAAACTACAAGTTTGTGTCAGCGTCTCTGAATTCACTTGGGCAGCTGCTGCGCAATTTCATGACATGAACAAACCCAGGTTTCTGGTCAATTGTTGATTCAAGGGATTGCCTACATCCAAACCATAGATTAACTTAGTCTCCCAGTTTACTCTACTAGGGGGATGGATTTCAAAGATCACTGCTGGATAACCTCACCATGAATTCAACATTAAGAACTTTGGTGTGCATATATTATATTGACTCTACAACACCACATCTGGTCATTGTCATGGAGAATTGGTAGGCTGTTCAACACATGTAATATTGTAGTATCATCATGAGTCTTTTGCATTGCCTGTCTGTTAGAAATATTTGCTCCTCATTATTTATATATCTGTTTTTTTTTATCTTGCATTCATGCTTGGTCAGCTCAAGGCAAAGTACAAGCCTGAAGGTCCAGCTTTATATTTTATTAACAATAACCCCATCAGGTGGTTAGATAGAGAGGGGGACAACTGGGCCAAAATCACCCAGCTGGCTGTGTGTCTAAAGCAGTAATGGAATTCAGTCTAGAGTTGAAATCCACATATCTTAAATGTACCAATGTTGAGAAACGATGGTTCTCGTTTTTAAAAATCAACTTTTAAAGATGGGCAGATAACAGGGCTGGCTAGGTTTATTTCATGTATTTTTGCTGCCCTAAAGAAACTGAAAGCATGCTGCTTTTGGTCGTGGATGTTGAAAAGGGTATGAATAGTCCAGATTCAAGATCCACAGTGAATTAACCACAATCCCAGACTGGCTCTTGTTGTACAGCTCTATCAAGTTGAACTTTGAGCAGTCTTAATGAGGAAGCCAAACGCAAAGAAAATGCTATTTGTCTGCTTGAAAAAAAAATGTTTTGTAAGAGCACCAAAACCTGCGCCCAGCATTTTAAGGTGTTCCCCAGTTCAAAACATTTCTCTTATTGGTGAAATACATCTAGATTTAGCTAAAAAAAAGGTGAATCCAGGGGTGTTTAAAACAAAAATGCAAGCCTTGTCTTCTCATTCACTCAGGACCATGAATCTGGATTTATTGTTTCGTTGATTTGCTTTATTTTGACTTTATTATGTTTACAAGTAAGGTGACAAACATATCTAATACACCTCCTTACTGCTATTTTCTACACAACAACCCTGTGAGGTGAGCTGGACTGAGAGATTTATGATCATTTTTCACATATGATCATTGTAGCATTCCCCATGGTCATGTAATCAAAATTCAGATGCTTGGCCACTGATTCACATTTATGACAGCTGCAATGTCCCAACCTTCTGACAAGCAAAGTCAATAGGGAAGCCAGATTCACTTAACAATCATTGATTTACTTAACAACCATTAACAACTATGGCAAGAATGGTCGTAAAATGGGGCAAAACTCACTTAGCTAATGGCTCACTTAGCTACAGAAATTTTGGGCTCAATTGTGGTCATAAGTCAAGGACTACTTGTATATATGAGATCCAGCCTTTAGATGGAAGCAAAGCAGAGGCAAATCACGTTAAGAGTGAGAGCAAATGACAACAAATTCCATGGCACATGGCCTGTTTGAGCTGGGGAGAATGGGAACTGTCACCCCCCCAGCTTTGGATGAAGGCAGAAACATGGAGGAAACCAACTCAGATTCTCCATTTGGATGAAAGTTAGGAGAAAAAGGAAAGGAGCAAAATCAGGCAGGCCTTGTTAACTTTTTAAGAGATAAGAAAAAAAAAAATTAGAAAAAGTTTATTAATGTCTGCTTTTTCTTCTCTTGGGTGGAAGAGATTGCTGGCTGAAAACTTATGCTTGCAACAAATCCTTTCTTGTTCTCCTCGGTCACGCTTTGAGGAACACACACCCTCCTTGCTTTCAGACTATTTTGGCCCCCCAAAATAACATCTCCCTTCTCTTTAGAAAACCATGCCAACTTGACTACGTCCCTTTGCAAATTTGATCCAAAGGAAAGTCATCTTCAGGGTTTCTCCCTAACCCCTCTGTCAAAAATCATCAAAATTTTCAGTGCAATCATTTTTAAGCTGTCATACCATTCTGGAAACATTCTTAATACAGCAAAGATAGCCAGGATTCACAAAATGGAGGTTGAATGAAAACCTCTCTGTTCTTCACAAGGATCATAAACTCCTCATGTGACCAACTTGGTGGAAAAAAGCAGAAAGGAAATCAGAAAGCCACAATAGGATTGGCAGCTAGTCAATTGAGAAGCTTATTTGAATAATAATAATAATAATAATAATAATAATAATAATAATAATAATAATAATAATAATATAAAGTTGGAAGGGACCTTGGAGGTCATCTAGTCCAACCCCCTGCGCAGGCAGGAAACCCTATACCACAGGTCTGCAAACCGCGGCTCCAGAGCCGCATGCGGCTCTTTCAGCCATCTCTTGCGGCTCCCAGTCCTCTGCCATGTACAGTCCCCCCCAAAAAAAAAGTGGGACTAAAAAGTTCAACCAATCAATTCAAATATGCAGGGTAGGTGCATATCTCGCTTTGGCTCCACTCTTGAGTCAAACCCTGTTCTGCGCATGTGCGCATGTATGCACATGTGCACACATTTTTGGGGGGCTCCCAGTTTTTTCTTTTGTGAGGGAACCGGTTCCGAGTGGCTCTTTCACGGTTTCAGGTTGCTGACCCCTGCCCTATACCATTTCAGGCAAATGGCTGTCCAGTCTCTTCTTAAAAACCTCCAGTGTTGGAGCATTTAGTCTCAGTTAGTCAGCCGGACGTTTAGAATGGATTTGGCATTTTTGTCCATCCGAGTCCTTCTCAAGTACCTGGGATAGACAGATGTGGATGTTTGATTGTATTAGAGATATCATGACAGTTTGTCAGCTATTTCATTCTGTTATTCCAAGTACAGGTAGTCCTTGACTCACAACAATTCATTCAGTGATCATTCAAAGTTACATTACCACTGAAAAAAGTGACACAATTATTTTTCACGCTTATGACCATTTTAGCATCTCCATGGTCATGTGATCAAAATTCGGATATTTGTAAACTGATTCATACTTACAACGGTTGCAATGTCCCTGGGGTCATGGGATCCCTTGCAACTTTCTGACAAGCAGTCAATGGGGAAATCAGATTCACTTAACAACCATGTTACTAACTTAACAGCTGCAATGATTCACCTAACAACTGTGGCATTGTTGTTGTTAGTTGCGAAGTCATGTCCGACCCATCGCGAACCCGTGGATAATGTTCCTCCAGGCCTTCCTGTCCTCTACCATCTTCTGGAGTCCATTTAGGCTCACGCCTCCTGCTTCAGTGACTCCATCCAGCCACCTCGTTCTGTTGTCCCCTTCTTCTCTTGCCCTCGATCTTTCCCAGCATTAGGCTCTTCTCCATGAGTCCTTCCTTCTCATTAGGTGGCCAAAGTACTTGAGTTTCAAGTTCAGGATCTGGCCTTCTAAAGAGCAGTCAGGGTTGATCTCCTCTAGGACTGACCAGTTTGATCGCCTTGCAGTCCAAGGGACTCAATTCTTTAGCACTCAGCCTTTCTTATGGTCCAACTTTCACAGCCATACATTGCAACTGGGAAGACCATAGCCTTGACTATACGCACTTTTGTTGACAGGGTGATGTGTCTGCTTTTTAGTGTGCTGTCTAGATTTGCCATGGCTTTCCTTCCCATGAGCAAGCGTCTTTTAATTTCTTGGCTGCAGTCCCCATCTGCGGTGATCTTGGAGCCCAGGAAAATAAAATCTGTCACTACCTCCATTTCTTCCCCATCTATTTGCCAGGAATTGAGAGGGCCGGATGCCATGATCTTGGTTTTCTTAACTGTGGCATGAAAGGTGGTAAAATGGGGCAAAACTCACTTAACAAATGTCTCACTTAGCAACATAATGGCATTCTTTGTAGGTCAGTTGGCAATCTCAAAATTGGGAGGAAGAACACAGGCAGGCAGGCTGACAGTTTGCAGTTAAGCAAGATATTGTCCTGTATGGATTAGGCTACTTGTTCATTCCCAAGAGGAACCAGCCAAATCCCCTTATTATGTTATTATGCAGGCCACAGTGCAGCTTAATTATTCACCTGTTTTTTCTATCCAGTACCTGATAATTGAAATAAGTAGACATAAGGGACTCCCATGTCTTAGTTACAGGTTAAAAAACAAGAAACTGAAGGGTAATCAAACTTTCTAAAAAAAGAGCATTCTGAAAAAGCTCTGCAACAATCCTTCCTTCCTTCCTTCCTTCCTTCCTTCCTTCTTTCCTTCCTTCCTTCCTTCCTTCCTTCCTTCCTCCCTCCCTCCCTCCCTCCCTCCCTCCCTTCCTATTGTATGTATATAAGCAAGCCATCTAACCATTGAACTACAGCATCATTTATATTTTTTAAAAAAATCAGATACTGGATGGTATATGCCTTCAGCTTACAGTTGGTGTGGGACCCCACAGTCACACTGAATGGCAGAATAACAGAGTTGGAAGGGACCTTGGAGGTCATCTAGTTCAACCCCCTGCTCAAGGAGGAAAACCTGTATCATTTCAGACAAATGGTTGTCCAATCTCTTCTTAAAAGCTTCCAGTGTTGGAGCACCCGCAACTTCTGGAGGCAAGCTATTCCATTGCTTAATTGTTTTAACTGTCAGGAACTTTCTCCTTAGTTCTAGGTTGCTTCTCTCCTTGGCTAGTTTCCATCTGTTGCTTCTTGTCCTGCCTTCAGGCACTTTGGAGAATAGCTTGACTGCCTCTTCTTTGGGGCAGCCCCTGAGATATTGGAACACTGCTATCATGTGCCCCCTCGTCCTTCTCTTCATTAGACTAGACATACCCAATTCCAGCAACCGTTCCTTATATGTTTTAGCCTCCAGTCCCCAATCATCTTTGTTGCTCTTCTCTATACTCCTTCTAGAGACTAAACATCTTTTTAATATCATGGGGACCATGATGTTATTCTCTATTCCCAGTGCTACCTATTTTGTGCACCTGCGTGAAATTCTGACTGGACACTGAGGAAAAATCGCTTTCTTGAGTCCATTAACATCTGTAGCATGTTGGAACCTCTGAGTATGAAATTTTCTACGGAGACAACAAGATATATTATTCTCAAAACAAGAAGACAGTCTTATCATTTTTTCAAAAAAGTGTTTTCCAGAATAAAGGATGGTTCCTATCTGAACAGGGTGAGACAAAATTTCAGGTGCTGAGGATCACAGACAAACCGCTCTATGGCATGGTTGCTTATGGAACAGCCTGTCCCTGATTCTACTTATCTGATCAGGTTCAGATCCAGGAGAAAAAGCACGTTGCAGATCTCGTCAATTAAGGAAGGTCAGATTGACCCTGAAACTCTTAGCCTATCAGAATGATCTAAAGATTAGGTTATCTTTCTGAGCTTGGTGGTCAGAGAGCTATGAGATAAATATGTATTCTATTTTTGTGGTTGATTGTGGGTTTTTTTCCTCCTACTGCTCTTAGCCACCCAGAATCATCATAGTACATCAGTACATCAACTATATGTACTGATTTTTTTTAAAAAAATGAATATGGTAAAGCAGGATAGGAATACAGGGAGTCCTCGACTTCTGACCACAACGGAGCCCAACATTTCTGTTGCTAAGCGAGACATTTGTTATGTGAACTTTGCCCCATTTTATGACTGTTCCTGCCATAGTTGTTAAGTGAATCATTACAGTTGTTAAGTTAGCAACACAGTTGTTAAGTGAATGTGGCTTCCCCATTGATTTTGCTTGTCAGAAGGTCACAAAAGGGTATCACATGACCCTGGGACCCTGCAACCATCATAAATATGAGTCAGTTGTTAAGCGTCTGAATTTTGCTCATGTGACCATGGAGAAGTTGCAATGGTCATGTGAAAAATGGTCATAAGTCACTTTTTTCAGTGCCACTGTAAGTTTGAACGGTCGCTGTTGTAAATCGAGGACTATCTGTATAGAAGGGTTGAGACTAAATCTGTGTGGAAGCTGGGACTGAAGTATAGGTGGTCCTCATCTTACAACCAGTCACTTAGTAACTTACAATGGACCTTACCTTGTGGCTACTTACAACCTAGATCTGAAGTTCCAAAGACATGTAACTGAACATGTAACTGGACATGTAACTCGACCTGTAACTGAACTTCAGGCGCTTGGCAACATGCTGCATTTCCTGTGTCTGCAATTTACAATGGTTTGGTGAAAACTGGCAGTTATGTCTGGTTTGGGGCAAAACATGCCCCTAGCAAACCATTGATTGGCTTAATGAACTCAAGTGTTCACTTAATGATCACGCATGTGCTTAGCAACTGCTGTAAAAAAGATTGTAATCTTTTACAATCATCACCATTTGTGATGGTGATGGACAGGTTCCATTAGTTGTAACTCAAGGACTACTTGTAGGGCTAGCACACAGGCTGTGATCCAAAAAATCAAGATGGTAGACAAAGTGTGCAATTTAAATGCCACCTCTTTTTTTAAATGAGCATCTCAAATAAAGTAATTGGAACAGAAATCTTTTGATCAACCTCTATGAACCAGTGGAATGCAAACGAAATAGCCAATTTGATTCGGAAAATTGATTGGATGTGATACAATGAATTGGTTTTGGAAACGGATCGCTTTAGATGCTTGGATCATATTGTCATGTTGGAGTGATTAAGTTCAGATTCTCCAAATCCATTCAGTAAAAAACAGAAGATCCTGTCCATGCATGGAGCATTTGAATGGCCCAGAATCCTTGAGAAACATCAGCTTGGATTTAACTGTGTTTGTTTTGATTTTTCCGCTTGATTTGGAAAGTTGAGTCGATTCAAGGAGTTTATCAAGCTGCCTTTGAACTGAATCTCCAAATAATTTCTTGCCCAGACTTGCATTTTGTTTCCCACGTGTGAGTAATGGATTTTATTTTATTTTTTTATTTTTATTTTAATTCCATTTATATCCCGCCCTTCTCCGAAGACTCAGGGCGGCTTACAAGCTTAGCAGTAGCCTTCATTCTATGTATATGCCTGCTTATTAGGGCTTTCACACACACACCCCTCAAGCGGCATTATTACAAAGTCAGCTTAATTGCCCCCAACAATCTGGGTCCTCATTTCACCTACCTCGGAAGGATGGAAGGCTGAGTCAACCTTGAGCCTGGTGGGACTCGAACCTGCACTAATTGCAGGCAGCTGGTGTTACTTTAAGGAGGCATTAGCCCACTGCTCCACCAAGGCTTTTACCCTTGGAGAATCCATCTGAATCCTCAAAACACATGATTTATAAAAGTCTCTGGTAAATATATTTTCCTGCCTCTAACAAGGACCGGCCTCCCGCAGTTTCGTAAGTTGCTTTCTTTATGCCAATCACATAATTAAGATTGTTCAACAAAATGCTTTATTGCAGAAATTGGATCTAAACGGCTTGTTCAGTAAAGATCCCTTCCCTTCTCTTTTTCCCTTCCTTCCCTTCCCTTCCCTCCCCACCCGTCCCCTCCGTTTCTTTTCCCTTCCGCTCCCCTCCCTTCCCTTCCCTTCTTTCCCTCCTTCTTTCCTTTCCCCTTTCCCTCCCTCTTTCACTTCCTTCTTTCCTTCATTCCTTTGCTTTTTTCCCCCCTGCAAAGGATCTATCACTCAGCTTTCTAATTTCCTCCACTTTATTGCTTCCTTTACAATTCTATCCATCTTGTTTTAGGATTTAGGCGGTTACAGAAGTGTTTGTAAGCCTATAGTAGCATGTTATCTCTAAGCTTGCTGAAGTCTGAAACCAGATTTTCTTTAGTTTCGAAACCAGATCCACTCAACCTCAAAAGCTTTTAATTCTCCTTGCCCTCCATCCTTCGGATCAAAGCAAAAACACCCATCCATCAAAAGGTTAAGTGTCTTTTAACTTAGACCATGGATGGTCCCTAGATGATCTTGAAATACCTCCGGTAATTAGAAGAGGAATAGACTGCCCTTAATGTTGTTTGTCCTAGATCTTGCTTTCAATTATATAGTCGGTGCTTGATCTTTGTCAGGCTGTTGTGAAATGTTTTTGTTTGCCGGCTACTACGGGGAATTGGAAATGATGTTCTAATGCTGGGGAGTTCTTCGCCCAAACACTCTTAAAAAGTGCATGCAATTGTCATCAAATTAAATATTCATTGGCAGCAAATAAGAGATGAACATCAGGGCCCCCAAATTTATGGGCAGAGAGAAATTGGGCTGGGGGGTGGAATTTACCTGTTCTTCTGCAGGTATTTCCTAACCTGCTGCACTAGGGAGATTACTATTTGTTCGCCCACGCAGTATTGAAGTCTCTCAGAATTTAATGGATTTGGGGAAGATCGGAAGTTAGATATATGAGACGTGTTCTTTGGTGAAGTTGGAGAGCGGGAAGCTTCTCTGAGAAAATGTGGAAGAAAGGTTTGAAGGGAAGCCCAACCTTCTAAGACTGCTCTCTTCTCTTCTCTTCTCTTCTCTTCTCTTCTCTTCTCTTCTCTTCTCTTCTCTTCTCTTCTCTTCTCTTCTCTTCTCTTCTCTTCTCTTCTCTTCTCTTCTCTTCTCTTCCCTTCCCTTCCCTTCCCTTCCCCTCCCCTCTCCTCTCCTCTCCTCTCCTCTCCTCTCCTCTCCTCTCCTCTCCTCTCCTCTCCTCTCCCTCCCCCTCCCCCTCCCCTCTCCCCTCTATTTTCCTCCCTCCAAAAATCTACCACTGTTAATCCAACATTTCTAGATTAATATCAGTTTGTGACTTCATAAAGCGGAACTCATCCTAATTTTTCCCCTCTCCTACCAATTTCTTTTTCCTTTTTTCATTGAGGCTTAGATGATATTTTTGGGAAAGCCACCACTGTAGGTGCTTCAACAATGGAGGAAAATGGTGGACACGATTTGGATTTCGTGAGGAAAAAGGACTTTTCTAGAGATTTCTTCTTTTCCCCAGCCCTCACCTTGGTTGTGCCTCTGCTTGCCCTTCATTTTTCACTCTTACCCCAGGTTTCACTTTGGGGACCATCTGATTTTCCTCATCTGCCAGGTATCCTGGGTGTCAGTCACAAAAATATGGGTAAGGTGGATGGGCCAACCATATTAAATCTGAATTTCTCTACATTCAGCCTTTCTAGGTAGACCTGGACAGGAAAAACGATCAGTTGAGCTAATTCTACTTCATTGTAAGGCTATAGTAACAGCTTGGAGAAGATTCTTGAGAGTCCCTTGGACTGCAAGGAGATCAAATCAGTCACTCCTGAAAGAAATCAACCCTGACTGGTCTTTGGAAGGACAGATCCCGAAGCTGAAATACTTTGGCCACCAAATAAGAAGCGAGGACTATTGGAAAGACCATGATGGTAGGAAAGGAGAAGGAGATAGCAGAGCATGAGATGGTTAGACCAGGGCTTTTCAACTTTTTCACCCACTGGACCACTTTTAGGATATGGCAACATCCGAGTACCACCGGTCGCCTAGCAAGGGGTCAAAAACTTGATGACCAAAAAAAAAGGAACAAAGTGATGAAGTACAGGTAGTCCTCGACTTACAACAGTTTGTTTAGTGACTGTTCGAAGTTACAATGGCACTGAAAAAGGTGCCCCCTAAGCCACAGCCTCTTCTTTGTGGCAACCCCTGAGATACTGGACGACTGCTATCATTTCACCCCTCGTCCTTCTCTTCGTTAAACTACACATACCCAATTCCAGCAACCGTTCCCTAATATGTTTTAGCCTCCAGTCCCCCAATCATCTTTGTTACTCTCCTCTGTACCCTTTCTAGAGTCTCGACATCTTTTTTACATCATGGTGAGCAAAACTGGATGCAGTATTCCAGGTGTGGCCTTACCAAGGCATTGTAAAGTGGTATTAGTACTTCACGTGATCTTGATTCTATCCCTCTGTTAATGCAGCCTAGCACTGTGTTGGCTTTTTTGGCAGCTGCAGCACACTGCTGGCTCATATTGAAGTGATTGTCCACTAGGACTCCGAGATCCCTCTCACAGTTACTACTATTGAGCAAGGTACCACCTATACTATACCTGTGCATTTGATTTTTCCTGCCTAAAGGTAGAACCTTACTTTTTTCACCATTGAATTTCATTTTGTTAGATAGTGTTCGAGTCTGTGATGAAGTGATGAAGTACAGGTAGTCCTTGACTTACAACAGTTTGCTTAGTGACTGTTCGAAGTTACAATGGCATTGAAAAAAGTGCCCCCCAAGCCACAGCCGAGCAAGACACCCGCCTGCCCGCCCAGCGGCGCTCTTCCTCCTGTCCGAGGTTTTCACTGTTGTGAGCATTTCTGTTGAGGATTGGCAGCGGGGGTGGGGGGAGTGTTTGGTTTTTATTCTCCTCCCCCCGTCTGCTGGGTGGTTGCAGCAGGTTTTGGTCACTTCACATGACCCTGGGACACTGTGACTGTTGTAGATATGAATCAGTTGCCAAGCATCTGAACGTAAATCACAAGACCTTGAAGATGCTGCAACATTCCAGCTGATTGGTGCTTCTTCTAGGCTTGTGCGGTGCTGCCACTGGTTCAGCTCATTACCCTCCCCCACTACCACTTTTCTAGGATGGTCGCGTACCACCTGCCAGGTGCCAAAGTACCACAGGTGGTACCCGTACCACTGGTTGAAAAGCCCTGGGTTAGACAATGTCAAAAAACATGACTTTGAATAAATTCTGGGAGACTGTGGAGGACAGAAAGACCTGGGATGCTATGGTCCATGGGGTCACAAAGAGTCAAATGCGACTTAGCAACCTAGCAACCTAGCAACAGCATCTCACAAGTCTGAAAGTACAAATCTCCTACTTTATGGTCTGAGAAGTTATGAAGAGTTCCTTCTTAGTCTCTTTCTCTGCCTATTATGCAACTGTGGGCTATGCTCTCTCTAATCTGACCATTCCCTAAGCAGCATTTCTTTAGCCTCTCTCACCTCACATAAGATTACACTGCACCAGCTGGGAAAGCACTCTTCAATAATAGATGAGTCTCTTCAACCACTGCTGGCATCCATCCAACCAAACCATCCTCCTTCAAGTCCATCAGTCATCAGCCAACACAATTAAAGTTGTTGTAAGAGGCCATTCTCTGGGGGTCAGCACTGTATTTCCTGTCTTGGAAATAATGTCCCTCTATTGCATTGGTATTTATGGAAGGCTTTATTCTATCATTATGTTCTAGCACCTTGGTGTGATCTCTTAATATGCTTGGAAGCATACAAATAGGAGCAACAGCCTCTGCAAGCTGTATTACCTCTTTTCTTTGAATCTGGGGTAATCTTTCCTTTAATTACAGGATCACTCTGGTTATGCCACAATTAGCATTTCCCTGCCAGCTGTGGTAAAAAGATAATGTCCTGCCCAGTCATGTCCCACTCTAGGGGATGGTGTTCTTGGCTGAGGGAGCCAGCGTTGTCTGAAGACAATTTCCATGGTGGTGTGGCCAGCATGGCTATACACTGAGGTGCACGGAATGCTGTTACCTTTCCACCAAAGTGGTACCTATTTATCTACTCACATTTACATGTTTTCAAACTGCTAGGCGGGCATGAACTGAGGCAAGTCAGCCCCGTCACACGGCACCTGGGTCTTGAACTGCCAGCTTTCCAGCTGACAAGCCCAGTGTCCTAACCGCTAGGCCACTGTGCCCTTCTGCCAGTCACACACAGCAAATCCATCAGGATGGTTAATTTGCGCAAAACAACTTCAAACTTTTCCAGTGAAATCTTGTTCTATGCATTCTTTGGAACTAAACCAGGATTTTAGACAAATGCTTCCTTTTTATGTTGCAAAGCTGCTTTTTAATACATACATACATACATACATACATACATACATACATACATACATGGAGGAGGAGGAAGAAGAGGAGGAAAAGGAGGAGGATGCAGCATTGTTGCTGTTGTTGTTAGTTGCAAAGTTGTGTCTGACCCATCTCGAACCCATGGACAACGTTCCTCCAGGCCTTCCTGTCCTCTACCATCTTCTGGAGTCCATTTAAGCTCAGGCCTCCTGCTTCAGTGACTCCATCCAGCCACCTCATTCTCTGTTGTCCCTTTCTTCTCTTGCCCTCCACCTTTCCCAGCATTTGGCTCTTCTCCAGTGAGTCCTTCCTTCTCATTAGGTGGCCAAAGTATTTGAGTTTCAACTTCAGGATCTGGCCTTCTAAAGAGCAGTCAGGGTTGATTTCCTCTAGGACTGACCGGTTTGATCACCTTCCTGTCCAAGGGACTCGCAGGAGTCTTCTCCAGCACCATAGTTCAAAGGCCTCAATTCTTTGGCGTTCAGCCTTTCTTATGGATGCAGCCTAGTGTATGATATATGAGAAGGATATGTTAGAGAGAAAGATGAGGATAACAAGCAAATTACACATAACAGAACAGTCTTACCTCGTAACACATCAAATCTGGTATTAATCTAAATCAGGGCTTCATTTAGATCGGAGGCTCCTAACCTTGGCAACTTTTAGACAAGAGGACTTCAGCATTGCTGGCTGGGGGATTCTGGGAGTTGACGTGCATACATCTTAAAGCTGACAAAGTTGGGAAACGCTGATTTAAATAAAAGTTTTCTTGCTAGATTGTTGACTAGACACAGGTTGGACAAACCTTGTGAACCGCCCTGAGTCCTACGGGAAAAGGGCGGTATATAAGTCTCATAAAATAAAATAATAAAATAAATAAATATCTGCTAATTGGGAAATTAAAACATTTTCCTATATTCAGCCTCCAGAATCTGCCCTCCTACAAAAACCCTATATCCCTATTATCCTATATTCCAGTGCACTATTATCCCAGTGTCTGGGATGATAAAGAAGATTGTTCTGTGTGGGTGGAAGTCCTTTCCCTAAGAAAAGGTCAAAAGATGTAGAAGTGTCTCCAAAATCTTATTTGATATGGAGAAGCATACTACGGAAAGACCTTCCTACATTCCTAGGATTAATGTTTGAGAAAATGCAGGATGCAACCCTTTTCCAAAGGATATAGAAAAGGGCAAAGGTATTTTCCATTGTTGTCTGTAGATCAGGGGTGTCAAACTCAATTTCATTGAGGGCTGCATCAGCATTGCGGTTGCCCTCAGGGGGCCGGGTGGGTAAGGTCTGGGTGGGCGTGGCCTACTGGGTGGGCGTGGCTAGAGTGCGTATGGCCTAATGGGTGGGCGTGGCCAGCTCTACATCGTTCGCATCAAGGGTGCCTATGAGGGCCTGGGCAGGAGTGGGACAGATCTGGGGGTCTCTGGCAGAAGGAGGGTCTCTGGGCCAGGGCCAAGGCAGTGGGGGCCGTTCCCTCACTGTTTCCAGGATGGCTTCGCGGGCCACATGGAACCACTTCATGGGCCGGATCTGGCCCCCGGGCCTTGTGTTTGACATGTCTGCTGTAGATATTCTCAGTCATCCAGGTCATAGTTATTACAAAGGTGCTTTTTCAAAAGGCTACGGGACTGTTTTCTCCTTAAAGAAGAAGACAGGACTATTTATAATGTTTTGTGAAAAGCACAAGAAGCCAGACAGACTCTGGAGCTTAAAGCATTTGTCCAGTAAAATGCAACATCCTGTCAATAATGAAATAAACCCCATCCTGCCTTCCTCTTCTCTACAAAATTCCACCCTGTGCCATGTTTTATTAATTATTATTACTATGTATTACTTATTTATAGGGAGCTGCACAGAGAAGCTGATACTTCGCAGGCATATAAAACCCAGCTATGAGGAAGTGAATATTTAGGATGAAAAATCTTTTACGGATACATAGAAAGATGAAGACTCTAAGTTAAGAGTGACTCAAGAGTGCCCTAAAATCTGAGTCATTTATTATTATTATTTTTTTAAAAAATAATCTGGAAAGCTTCGTTCCACCCATCCTTTAGTGATCGCGTGTTTATTTAGAATAATTAAAACAACCTGTGCATGCCAAACTTCCTCTCCTTTGGATTCAATAGTAATATGGGTAGTCCTTGACTTATGATCCCAACTGGGACCGGAATTTCCATTGGTAAGCAAGGCGGTTGTTAAGTAAGTCACTTGTCAGAAGCCATCTGGGAAGGTTGCAAATGGTGATCACACGACCCCAGGAATACTGCAACCGTTGTAAATATTACCAGTTGCCAAGCTCCTGAATTTTGATCATGTGACCATAGGGATGCTGTAACAGTCGTAAGTGTGAGGACTGGTTCTAAGACACCAAGTAATGCTTATAATTCAGGGACTATTAGTATAATAAATCCAGGAGGCTGCAAGCAGGTGACTACTTGTAGGTATTATAACAATAAAGCTAAAGATTATTTTGAATATATAACATGGAATCAGAGGTCAATCAATCAGAATAGAGCTGGAATGGGCCTTGGAGGTCTTCTAGTCCAACCCCCTGCTTAAGCAGGAGATCCTATACCATTTCAGACAAGTGGATGTCCAGTCTTTTCTTAAAAACCTCCAGTGTTGGAGCGTTCACAAGAGCAAGCTGTTTTACTGATTGTTCTCACTGTTAGGAAGTTTCTCCTTAATTCTAAATCGTTTCTATCCTTGATTAGCTTCCATCCATTGTTTCTTGTCTTGTCTTCTGGTGCTTTGGAAAATAAGTTGACTCCCCCTCTTCTTTGTGGCAGCTCCTCAAATACTAGAATACTGCTATCATGTCACCCCTAGCCAGGGCTTTTTTTGTCATAGAATGCTCAGAACTGAGTTCCGGCACCTTTTTTGGATGGAACCTTGTAGGGTAGGCAAGGTGGGTTGTATGACGTCTGTGAGTTCCGGCACCTTTTTCTTTTACAAAAAAAGCACTGCCCCTAGCCCTCTCTAAGCTAGCCATACCCAGTTCCTCCAACCATTCTTTGTATATTTTAGTATCCAGGCTTTTAATCATCTTAGTTGCTCTTCTCTGCACTTTTCCCAAAGTCTTGTCATCTGGTGACCAAAACTGGATGCAGTATTCCAAGTACGGTCCTACTAATTTAATTTAATTTAATTTAATTGGATTTGTATACCGCCCTTTCCCGAAGGACTCAGGGCGGTTAACAGGGTAATTAAAACAAGAAATACAAAAATTAAAAACAATTAAAAAGATTATAACAGTCCCTGAAAAAGTAAAAAACCCCAATTAAAATTAGAATTAAAATTCTCAGCCTGGGCCAGAGAGCTCGAAGAGCCAGGTCTTCAGGTCGCGGCGGAATGAACGGAGGTCGGGGGTGGTCCTCAGCTCCACGGGCAGCTGGTTCCAGAGGGCAGGTGCACCCACTGAGAAGGCCCTCCCCCTGGGTGTTACCCGCCGGCAATCTTTTACCGGCGGCACCCTGAGAAGACCCTCCCTGTGCGAGCGCACTGGACGAAGGGAACTTGATGATGGCAGCAGGTGTTCCCTCAGATAGTCCAGACCCAAGCCATTTAGGGCTTTATAGGTCATTACCAGCACCTTGAATCTCACCCGGAGGGCAACCGGAAGCCAATGCAGCTCGCGGAGTAGAGGTGTTACATGGGAGTATCGGGAAACCCCCATCACAACTCACGCGGCTGCATTCTGCACCAGCTGAAGCCTCCGAGTGATCCTCAAGGGCAGCCCCATGTAGAGAGCGTTGCAGTAGTCTAAACGGGAGGTCATGAGCGCATGAGTGACTGTGCGTAGGGCATCTCGGTCCAGGTAGGGTTGCAACTGGCGCACCAGGCGAACCTGGGCAAAAGCCCCCCTGGTCACGGCTCCTATATGGTCTTCAAAATTGAGCCGGGAGTCCAGGAAGACGCCCAAGTTGCGAGCCCTATAAAACTAAGGTTTTATAAAGCGGTATTAATACTTCATGTGATTTTGATTCTATGCCTCTGTTTATACCATGAAAGATCAGCTGTTTTGGCTGCTGCTGAACGCTGTTGGGTCATGTTTAAGTGATCGTCACTAAAACTCCAAGGACTTCTCTTTGAAGAACATCCTAGTTCTTTTTGCAGATTCATGATTCCTCATCCAGTTTAGCCACCATCTATGGCCACCTTTTCTATGCTTTCGCAGTGCCCACTAGAGTCTCCTGCATCTCCCCCTGTTATTCTGGGCATGTCTGAATCCCAGTGGGTTGGCAACTCTGATAAAGCTCAACCACACTTTTCAGTGTGAACAAATTGTAAGCTGGAAGCAGAAGAGTCGTGAAGATGAGCATGGTTTCCGTCGAGCTAAGCATGATGTTGCTTGTCACTCTTCTCTTGGTGAGAAGTGTTGCCTTGCTGTCTAGATCTGCATCTAGATTTGCGCATTAGTCCCTTTTTTAATTCACGTTCCAAGGGTGCTTTTCCAAAAGGCAACTGGACTTGCTTTTTTTCCCCCCTCGAAAACATTTTGCTTCTCATCCAAGAAGATTCTGACTGAATGGTGGGAAATGGAAGGATTTACCGTATTTTCTGGCGTATAAGACGACTTTTTAACCCATGAAAATCTTCTCAAAAGTTGGGGGGTCGTCTTATACGCCGGGTCGTCTTATACGCCGGAAAATACGGTATATTGTTTGCAGTCATCTGTTTATTAGCACTGAATGTCAGTCAGTCAGTAAGTAGTTAGCTCTCTGAGAGTTGTTGAGGCCACTTGGGTGTTTGTCTGTGCCTTCAGGGTCACTTCAATAGTGCAAATGCGTGTGAATCTTCTTGGAAGTGCTGAAAGGACTTTGTTGTAGACTGGAGATAGGTGGTATCATATTTTTCCCATTCTGTTGAGGGAGGGCTGTTCAATTTTGGCACAAATGGCCTCTTTGACCCCTCTTTTAAGCCAGTCGTCCTCTCTGTCTACAATGTGGACTTTGCTGTTTTCAAAAGAGTGGCCTTTGTCTTTTAAATGCAGATGAACTGCTGAATCTGGTCCTGATGGGCACCTGTCAGAAGAGGGGGAAGGATATGACACCGCCTATCTCCTGTCTACAACACAGTCCTTTCAGAGTCTCAAGAAAGTCCCACACCAATTTACACTCCAATTCAAGTGACCCTGAGGGTACATACCAAGGGGTCTCAACAACCCTCAGAGAGCTAACCATGGACTCTGAAGAAATGAGCAGATGACTTCCCCACCATTCCAGAACTGAAGAAGCTTCTTGGATGAGAAGCGAAAAACTTTCAAGGAAAAGAAGGAAACAAGGAAGTCCAGTTGCCTTTTGGGAAAAGCATCTTTGGAACAACCCATAGTCTGGAAAACCAAGATCATGGCATCCGGCCCTCTCAGTTCCTGGCAAATAGATGGGGAAGAAATGGAGGTAGTGACAGATTTTATTTTCCTGGGCTCCAAGATCACTGTAGATGGGGACTGCAGCCAAGAAATTAAAAGACGCTTGCTCCTGGGGAGGAAAGCCATGGCAAATCTAGACAGCACACTAAAAAGCAGAGACATCACCCTGTCAACAAAAGTGTGTATAGTCAAGGCTATGGTCTTCCCAGTTGCAATGTATGGCAGTGAAAGTTGGACCATAAGAAAGGCTGAGCACCAAAGAATTGAGGCCTTTGAACTATGGTGCTGGAGAAGACTCCTGCTAGTCCCTTGGACTGCAAGGCGAATCAAACCGGTCAGTCCTAGAGGAGATCAACCCTGGCTGCTCTTTAGAAGGGACCTTGGAGATCTTCTAGTCCAACCCACTGTTCAGGCAGGAAACTCTATAATATTTCAGACAAATAGTTGTCCAATCTCTTCTTAAAAACCTCCAGTGTTGGAGCACCCCCAACCTCTGGAGGCAGGTTGTTCCATTGATTAATTGTTCTAACTGTCAAGAAATTTCTCCTTAGTTCTAGGTTGCTTCTCTCCTTGGTTAGTTTCCATACGTTGCTTCTTGTCTTGCCTTCAGGTGCTTTGGAGAATAGCTTGACTCCCTCTTCTTTGGGGCAGCCCCTGAGATGTTGGAAGGCTGCTGTCATGTTGCCCCTCCTCCTTCTCTTCATTAAACTAGACATACCAGCAATTCCAGCAACCGTTTCTTATATGTTGTAACCTCCAGTCCCCCGATCATCTTTGTTGCTCTTCTCTGTACTCATTCTAGAGTCTCGACATCTTTTTTACATCGTGGTGACCAAAACTGGATGCATTATTTCAAGGGTGGCCTTACCAAGGCACGGGAAAGTGGTCTTAATACTTCACGTGATCTTGATTCTATCCCTCTGTTGATGCAGCCTAGCACTACGTTGGATTTTTTGCAGCTGCAGCACACTGCTGACTCATGTGCTCTAGACTTGTACAGTCCATGTCGCAGGAAGGATCAAAGCTTATTTCTGGAATGCTACTGATCTTGCACAAGGACAATAACCTTGAATCTTTTGGCTCCCCAAAACCAGTCGAGCAGGATTCCTATAGATTGATCATTTCCCACTGGAACTCCGAAACTTGCATTTTTCTCCAGCTCGTCATAGATTTAATGACAGGCTGTGTGAAGGCTCAGAAGAACTTGGTGGAGTTGACTCATCACCAGAAAATGATAATGTGAGTTTTGGACATTTTTTCCTGGTTTTAACACCTGTAGTGGCAATCACCACCCCTTGTTTTCAAGATGAGAACTAGTAGTACACAATCCCGCCCCCCCACCCCCGCCGCTTTGCTGGGTGCATCCATACTCATTACTCTTGAAGACTAAACCATTTCTAATTCAATCATGGGGGTAAGCTGGTTTCTTCTAAATACAGATAGCCCTCGAGTTATGTCTACAATTCAGCCCAAATATTGTATTGCTAAGTGAGATATTTGTTAAATGAGTTTTGCCCCATTTTACAACCTTTCTTGCCACAGTTGTTAAGTGAATCATTGCAGTTGTTAAATTAGTCACACAGTTGTTAAGTGAATTTGTCTTCCCCACTGACTTTGATGTCTCAAGGTCACAAAAGGGGATCACATGACTCCGGGACACTGGAACCATCATAAATATGAGCCAATAAACATGGTAGCATGGTTGTTAAGTGAATCTGACTTCCCCCATTGACTTTGCTTGTTAGAAAGTCACAAACAGTGGTCACATGACACTGTGATAGACATAAATATGAGTCAGATGCCAAGCATCTGAATTTTGATCACGTGATCATGGGGATGCTGCAATGGTCCTAAGTATGAAAAAAGGTCATGTCACTTTTCCAGTGCCGTTGTAACTTTGAATGGTTACTAAATGAACTGTTGTAAATTGAGGACTATGGATACTTGATCGATATCCCTTTAAGAAGAAACTGGAAGACATTTTCCAGCAGTCTCACCCACTCCCTTTTGTAATCCAGTTTTTCATAGAAGTAGTCCTCAACTTACAATAGTTCATTTAGTGACCTCTTGAAGATACAACAGAATTGAAAAGTGTCTGATGACCATTTCTCACAACCATTGCAGCATCCCAGTGATCACATGATCAAAATTTGGATACTTGGCATCTGACTCATATTTATGTCTATTGCAGTGTCACGTGATCACTTTTTGTGACTTTCTGACCAGCTAAGTCAATGGGGGAAGCCAGATTCTCTTAACAGCCATGCTACTAACTTAACCACTGCAGTAATTCACTTAACAACTAGGGCAAGAAATGTCATAAATGGGGCAAAACTCACTTACCAACTATCTTGCTTAGCAACAGAAATGTGAGGCTCAGTTGTGGTCATAAGATGAGGACTACCTATAGTGTAAAATCCAGTCTGAACATCTGGCTGATTGTGTGATGATTAATAATAACAATAACAATAACAATAACAACAACCCCCAGTGAGGCACTACCTTGACGTGGTTGTGGGGCTTGTGTACTCTGAGGAAGATGAGAGCTATGCCAGAAGTTCAGCCATACTGCACAGGTCTCATCAGAGGAGTCAGACAAAGAGTTTTTTCTCCCATAAAAAATATGGTGAGATGTAAATTTCAGAATGCCATACCGGCTTGGATGTCGCCCGGGTTAACAAGGTCCACGCCAGATGTTAGGATCAACTCCTAATAGACAAAATTATCTTGGAAAACTGCAAGAAAAGGAAGACCAACCTGAATGTGGCATGGATTGACTACAAAAAGGCATTTGACTCTCTGCCACTTGATTGGATAATCAAGTGCCTGGAAATAACAGTAGAAACATCAGAAAATTTGTGCAAAGATCCAAGGCAGAATGGAAGACACAGTTGCAGGTCAATGGTGAAAGACTGGGAGAGGTTAATATCAAGAGAGGAATATTTCAAGGAGATTCATTATCACCACTACTATTTGTTATTGCACTGTTTCTTCTGTCAACAATACTGAATAACTCAGGACATGGCTATCAAACATCAAAAACATCTACTAGACTATCCCACCTCCTTTACATGGATGATCTGAAGCTGTATGGAAAAACATCATCTGAAATAGAATTGCTGCTCAACACTGTCCGTATATATAGCCAAGATATTGCAATGGAGTTTGGCTTGGACAAATGTGCCACACTTACTATCAAACAAGGAAAAATAGTGAAAACTGAAGGAATCAAGATGCCCCAAGAAAATAACATTAAGAGTCTGGATGAGGAAGATTACTACAAATACTTGGGCATCCTTCAAGCTGATAACATCAAGCACACTGAAGTCAAGAAAAAGATTAGAGGTGAATACATCAAGAGAGTGAAGAATATCTTAAAGTCCAAACTCAACGGAGGAAATACCGTGAAGGCAATCAACACCTGGGCAATTCCAGTCATTAGATACACAGCTAGAATAGAGGACTGGACTCAAGCTGAACTAAAAGCAATGGATAGGAAGACCAGAAAAATAATGACAATAAATCATGCCCTTCATCCACACAGTGACATTGACAGACTCTTCCTACCAAAGCAAATAGGTGGACGTGGAATGCTGCAAGTACATCAGATGGTTGAAGAGGAAAAAATGGTTTTGGAAGAATATCTGAAGGACAACGATGAAGATGCACTGAAATTAGTACATCAGGAAGGCTTACTGACTACTGGAGAGACCAAACTGGCCTACAAGAAAGACCAAATGAAGAACAGAATAGAGGCATGGGAAGACAAAGCACTACATGTCCAGTACATTAAGCAGATAATAACAAGACCTGGCAATAGCTAAGAGCAGGAAAGTTGAGGAAAGAGGCTGAGGGACTAATTCTGGCTGCACAAGAAATACCAAACCTTAAGGACAAATGCATACAAAGTCAAAATTGAGAAGACAGCAACAGACAGTAAGTGCTGCCTATGCAAAAAAGCTGAAGAAACAGTGGACCACCTGGTAAGCTGCTGCAAGAAGATCGCACAGACTGACTACAAGCAGCAGCATGACAAAGTAGCAACAATGGTGCATTGGAAGATCTGCAAGAAATATCATTTGCTTGTAAGCAAGAATTGGGGGGATCATAAAATAGAGAAAGTCATAGAAAATGATAAAAGTTAAACTGCTCTGGGACTTCAGAATTTAAACAGCAAGCACCTGCCACAGAACACCCTGGACTTAACAATTGTCGATAAGAAAGACAAAAAAGTCTGGATAGTGGACGTGGCAGTGCCTGGAGACAGCAGAACAGACGAGAAAGAACTGGGGAAGGTAACAAAATACAAAGACCTACAAATAGAAATAGAAAGACTGTGGCAAGGATAGTAGTACCAATAGTAATAGGCGCCTTGGGTGCAATCCCAAAACAACTGGAGCACCACTTGAACACCATTGGCATTGACAAATTCACCATTAGTCAATTGCAAAAGGCGGCCTTACTAGGAACTGCTTCCATCCTGCGACGGTATCTGTAGTACCATCAAATATCCACATCTGCCTATCCCAGGTCCTTGGTAAGGACTCGATAGGTAGACAAAAATGCCAAATCCAGTCTGAACATCTGGCTGACTGTGCGATGAATAATAATAATAATAATAATAATAATAATAATAATAATAATAATAATAATAATAATAGTGATGATGATGATGATAATAATAATAATATAATAGTAATAGTAATAGTAATAATAATAAAAAATCTCACAGAGTATTTATTTACAATGTCATGATCGAGTAGCTGAAATCATACATTGGAAACTTTGCCAGAAATTTGGGTTTGAATGCAGCAAAAATCACTTGGGAATACCAAGTTGACAAAGTTCTTGAAAATGAACAGGTCAAGATCCTATGAAACGTTTGGATCCAAGCAGACAGAAATCTGGTCCACAATACGCTTGACATGACTACTGTGGGAAAAGAAAAAATCTGGTTCATTGATATTGCAAAACCAGGTGATGTACGAATTGAAGAGAAACAACTAGGAAAACAATATCGAAATACTGCGATCTGCAAATTGAAGTTGAGCGATTGTGCAGGAAGAAATCAATGATTGTAGCAACAGTAATAGGAGCCCTTGGAGCAATACTCAATAGAGCTGCCTAGATACATGGAAATCCTGAACTTATTAGACCTGAATATTCTGATTTTGAAAAACCAACTTACTAGGAACTGGCTATTTATTCAGACGTTACCTTAACTATTCTCAGGTCCTTAGTTAGGACTTGAACTGTTAAGTTTTTACCAGTCTTAGACTGTGAATCGAACTGAAGATTGAGCATAATAATAATAAAAAATAATAAGATGTGGTGCCGAGCCTTCTGCTTGAACTTCTTTTGGGGATTGAATACCACCATCCCAATAATCATATTGTCAGGAACTTTCTTCTGAAAGTCCATAGAAATCTGATTTCCTGCAGCTTTCCCAGAAATCTCCTAGTCGGCCTGGCCATTGCTGAGAATTCTGGGAGTTGAAGTCCAGAGATTTAGACACAGGCTGGGCTAGATGGAAGCATGAATTTATCACCTTTCTGTTACCTGTCACCCCAAAGTATACCTGGGGTGAGGAATTATGGAAATTGGAGTCTCAGCATAGCTGGAAGATGTCAGCTTGGAAGAGTTGAACAACAACTATATAAACTCATCTCCATAAACCAGAGATCAAAGCACTGAGTGCAGAAAATGCCACTTGCTTTAGTGTATGCCTAGACTGAGTAATGCTGCCATAATCTCTAACTTTGACTTTGTGGTAGATCTTTGTTTTAATTAACTGCTTATTGATTTTTTTTTCTTTCATTACAGGAAAAAGAAACAGTTGTCCTTCATCGCTCCTGGGTTTGTAAGTAAATAAATACCTAATAATTGAAAAGAGATGGAAAAGCTAGAAGAGTGACAGCTGAAGGAGGAGGGGAAAATTGAATGAAAGAAGCTGAGGTAATTGGGATAGTGGTATTTAGATGGAGAGCAATTTATATACCTGTTCAATTCATGATAGCTCAGAATCTGCATGGGGATTCATTTTACTTTTTAAAACAAACATTTGAATGGTGATTAATTATCACCAATTACTAATTATCTCACCCATCTGATCATCTGTCCATAACTGTTTTTTTATTGAAAAGTTTTACAATACATTTTTAAAAACATACTTCCTCCCTCCCCCCCAACCCTCCCCTCTCCTCCCCTCCCCCCTCCCCGACTTCCCAGAGCTGAATACAGGGTATAAACTTACAAACTTAAGCTAAAATATGCTAACAACAAAAATAAAACATTAAATTCTATCGCACTTTAACTCTCCGTAAACATAACTATATTACTAACCAATAACTAATAACTAATAATACATCATATAAAACCACTACTTACTCAAATGCTAAATGAAACTTTTATTTATTCTGAATATATTCAATCCATCTTCTCCATTCCACAATATATCTCTGTTGCGATTGTTCTTTCAAGTATGCTGAAATCTTTGCCATTTCCGCCAAGTTGGAAACTTTCAAAGTCCACTCTTCTATAGTAGGCAGTTCCTCCTTCTTCCAATATTATGCTACTAAAAGTCTTGCTGCCGTAATTAAATTCAACATCAATTTAGTATCTATAACAGTAGTATCTGTAATAATACCCAGCAAAAACAACTGCGGAGAAAACCTTATCTTTTTCTTAAATATCTCTTGCATATTCCACCAAATTTTAATCCAAAAAGCTTTAACTTTTTTACAAGTCCACCATATGTGATAATACGTTGCATCCTCACAACCACACCTTCAAAATTTGGGCTGGCAATTCGGATACATACTTGCTAGTTTTTTAGGGTCTAAATGCCACCTATAAAACATTTTATAAAGATTCTCTCTTAAATTTTGGGCCTGTGTAAATTTTACATTTCTAACCCAAATCTTTTCCCAAGTATCCATTGTTATAACCTCCTGAAAATTCTGGGGCCACTTTATCATACAATCTTTAACAAGTTCCGTCTCTGAATCAATTTCTATCAATGCAATATATAACCTTTTTATATGTGCTTGACCTTGATCTCTAATTTGCTTTACCAAGTTTTCATCAGTCATCGAAAAACCAGTTTTCTGGTCCTCTTTCCATCTAGCCTGTAATTGCCCAAGTTGTGAAACCAAGTTTGCACAATCTTTTCTTCTTTTAAAATATTATATGGCTTTAATTGCCATACATTCCTTTCTATCCTTAAAATTTCTTTATATGTAGTCTCATCATGTTTAAATCCAACATTTATATTTTCTATTGCATGTTTAGATATTGCCCAAATTGGTATCTTGTAATTTAACTTATGTCTATATTTTTCCATACTCGCAACAGAGCATACCTTAATATATGTATCTTAAATACATTATCCACCTTCTTATCATACACTAAATATGCATGCCAACCAAATAACCAATCTATAACTGTCTATAACTGTTGAGCAGTTTGTTACACAGATAGGCAGACACACACCTAAAATACTAACAGAATAATAGAGTTGGAAGGGATCTTGGAGGTCTTCTAGTCCAACCCCCTTCTCAGGCAGGAAACCGCATACCATTTCAGACAAATGGTTGTCCAATCTCTTCTTGAAAACCTCCAGTGCTGGAACACCCACAACGTCTGGAGACAACTTGTTCCACTGGTTAATTGTTCTCACTGTTGGGAAATTTCTTCTTAGTTCTAGGTTGCTTCTCTCCTGGATTAATTTCCATCCATTGCTTCCTGTCCTGCCTTCAGATGCTTTGGAGAATAGCTTGACTCCCTCTTCTTTATGGCAGCCCCTCAAATATTGAAACACTGCTATCAAGTCACCTCTAGTCCTTCTTTTCATTAAACTAGACATACCCAATTCCTGCAACCATATGTTCTAGCTTCCAGCCATCTAATCAACTTGGTTGCTCTTCTTTGCACTCTTTTTTAAAGTTTCAACATCTTTTTTTTATAATGAGGTGACCAAAACTGTATGGCTTTATGATACAGTACTAACACTTCATGTGATCTTGATTCTGTTTCTCTGTTAATGCAACCCAGGATTGCTTTTTTGGCAGCTGTAGCACACTGCTGGCTCATATTTAAGTGGTTGTCCACTAGGACTTCAAGATCCCTCTCATAGTTACTATTATTTTTTTTATTAAAGAGTTTTACAAAAAAAAATATAATACATATCCCCAAAACCCACCCACCCCAAACCACCCCCCTTCCCCCCCACTTCCCAGAGCTGAATACAGGGTTATAGATATAATAATCATATTCTAACTAAAATTATCCATTATAAAAGTAACCAAATTCATAATGTGCTTTAACTCCCCTTTAACATAAAGGTAAAGGTAAAGGTTCCCCCGCACATGTGTGCTAGTCATTTCCGACTCTAGGGGCCGGTGCTCATCTCCGTTTCAAAGCCGAAGAGCCAGCGCTTGTCCGAGGACGTCTCCGTGGTCATGTGGCCGGCATGACTAGACGCCAAAGGCGCACGGAATGCTGTTACCTTCCCACCGTAGTGGTCCCTATTTTTCTACTTGCATTTTTTACGTGCTTTCGAACTGCTAGGTTGGCAGAAGCTGGGACGAGTAACAGGCGCTCACTCTGCTACACGGCACTCGGGATTCGACCCGCCAAACTGCCGACCTTCTGATCGACAAGCTCAGCGTCCTAACCCACTGAGCCACCGCGTCCCTCCCCTTTAACATAAATACATTCAAATGATTAAAAACATAATAATAATAACTTAAACAAGAATATAATCAATACTAATACTAAAATTAATAACAATATCCCTCTAAGATCTACTTATAGGCTAAGTGGAACTTTTTAGTCCCATATTTGTTCTGAATATAATCTATCCATCTTCTCCCAACTGAAATATATCTTTCTTGTGAATGATCCTTCAAATAAGCAGAAATCTTAGACATTTCTGCAAGATTCGATACTTTAAACACCCATTCTTCTATAGTAGGCAAACTATCCTTCTTCCAATATTGTCCGACCAGTAACCGTGCTGCTGTTATCAAATTCAACATCAGATTGGTTTCTTTAGTATCACAATCTACAACAATACCCAATAAAAACAATTGTGGAGAAAACTTTATCTTTCTCTTAAAAATCTTTTGAATGTTCCACCAAATTTTAATCCAAAAAGCTTTTATATTTCTACAAGTCCACCACATATTAAAATAGGTGGCATCTAAACTACCACATCTCCAGCATTTAGACTGTAAGTTAGGATACATGTTAGACAACTTTTTGGGATCCAAATGCCACCTATAAAACATTTTATAAAAATTTTCTCTTAAATTTTGAGCCTGAGTAAATTTAACATTTCTAACCCAGATTTATTTATTTATTTGTTTGTTTGTTTTATATACCGCCCTTCTCCCGAAGGACTCGGGGCGGTGTACAGAGCAAGGTAAGTATACAATAAAGCAATAGTAAAACAAATGAAACCCCAAAATCTATCAGGCCAGGCCGGCTTGCTGGAATAGGTAGGTTTTTAAGTCACGCCGGAAGGTGCGAAGGTCGGGGGCCATCCGGATTTCGTCTGGCAAGCAGTTCCAAAGGGTTGGCACACCCACTGAGAATGCTCTCCCCCTGGGGCCCACCAGCCGGCATTCTCTGACCAGTGGCACCCTGAGGAGGCCCTCTCTGTGGGAGCGCACAGGACGGAGGGGTGTTGACGCTGGCAGTAGGTGCTCCCGTAGGTAATCTGGACCCATGCCATGTAGGGCTTTGTATGTCATCACTAGCACCTTGAATTTCACTCGGAAGGCAACTGGAAGCCAGTGCAGCTCACGGAGGAGAGGTGTAATATGGGAGTATTGGGAAGCCCCCAAAAGCGTTCGTGCAGCTGCACTCTGTACCAGCTGAAGCTTCCGAGTGGTTCTCAAGGGCAGCCCCACGTCGAGGGCATCAGATTACCTCCCAAGTATCCAACGGAATTGGTTCCTGGATATTTTGTGCCCACTTTATCATACAATCTTTAACTAATTCCGTTTCCGAATCCAATTCAATTAAAACATTATATATCCTCTTTATATGCGCACGATTTAAATCTCTAATTTGTTTTACTAAGTTTTCATCTGTAGTTGTGATGCAAACCTTCTGATCCAGCTTCCACCTAGCTTTCAATTGGGTATATTGAAACCAAGTGTAACTTATGTTTTCTTGTCATAGTTACTACTATTGAGTCAGCTACATGGCTGGAAGTACTTTCAAAGCTGCTTACACTTGAACTAAGCCTGACTTTTTAAATTTGATGATCTGAGCCATAAGGACTAGAAACCAATGAAAATTTAATTCCAAGCTTCGAAAGGCACTTGTGAGTCAGAAATACAAATAGTTCTCAAGTTACAACCATAATGATCATAAGTTGTAACGGTGGTAAAATGGGTCAGTCATGTGACTGACTCAATTTAAGACCTTTTTTGTGGCAGTTGTTAAATGAACATGGTGACTGTAAAATGAATGGTTCTGTTGATAAGCAAACACAGCAGTCATTAAGCTAACCCATTGGGTTTGGAATTAAATACCAATTTTCGACAAAACGGTTATAAAATGCAGACACCTGATCACGATATGCTGCAAATAGCTATAAATATGGCTTTATTGCCTAGTGCCAGTTGATCATATTGTCAGTCATAACTTCAAATGGCAACTTCTAAGTGATCAGTCGTACGTCGAGGACTACCTGCATGCTTCCAGATAGGTTGTGATGTTCTGCATAGCTGAACATAGCTACACCTCCACCAGGGTGCATGCCTAGAAATACAAAGAATTTATCTATTTGTCGTTTGTCTAAATGTGACAGCAAAGAATTGAAGCAAACAGTATACCTTTGCTATTAGCTAGTAAAAAAGATACTAAGAGTCCAGAAAGAGTGTGGAGAAGAGCAACAAAGATGATTGGGGGACTGAAGGTTAAAACATATGAGGATCGGTTGCAGGAATTGGGTATGTCTAGTTTAATGGAAAGAAGGGCTAGGAGTGAGTCTTCCAATATCTGAGGGGCTGCCACAAAGAAGAGGAGGTCAACCTATTCTCCAAAGCACCAGGACAAGAAGCAATGGATGGAAATTAATCAAGGAGAGAAGCAAGCTAGAAATTAAGGAGAAATTTCCCAACAGTGAGAACAATTAACCAGTGGAACAACCTGCCTCCAGAAGCTGTGAATGCTCCAACACTGGAGGTTTTTAAGAAGAGACTGGACAGCCATTTGCCTGAAATGGTATAGGGTTTCCTGCCTGAGCAGGGGGTTGGACTAGATGACCTCCAAGGTCCCTTCCAACTCTGTTCTTGTTCTTATTTTTATTCTTCTTCTTATAACTAGCAGTTTTCCTGATTCTGACAGTTGAGTTGTGGCTGGCCTATCTTTAAGTATTAGCTATTGGCTGTGGTCATTAAACAGCCACAATATCCTTGTTGCATCATAAAGAAAATGATCTCCATCCAAACAAAGGGCAATTTATTAACAGGCTGGCATTCAACTTCATTTCGGTTTGTGCTTTGCATTATCCGGTTTTGTTCAGCCCTTGTACTTTGGTGTGAATGGGATTTAGTTTGCCAAGAAGCAGCAGATCCATTTTGTGAATGAATCACACACCTTGTGTGGTTTCTTTAAAGAAACTGGCAAGTGTCTGATCTTTCTCAAATAGAAGAACCTAAGTCCTAGTTTTCAATTTTTTTTATTTTTATTTTTTTTAATTTTAATTCCATTTATATCCCGCCCTTCTCCGAAGACTCAGGGCGGCTTACAAGCTTAGCAGTAGCCTTCATTCTATGCATATGCCTGCTTATTAGGGCTTTTCACACACACCCCAAGCGGCATTATTACAAAGTCAGCTTAATTGCCCCCAACAATCTGGGTCCTCATTTTACCTACCTCGGAAGGATGGAAGGCTGAGTCAACCTTGAGCCTGGTGGGACTCGAACCTGCACTAATTGCAGGCAGCTGGTGTTACTTAAGGAGGCATTAGCCCACTGCTCCACCAACAAATTTTGTTGTCCAAGTGACCTACATACTAGATCATTATGGAGTGACAGTACTTCCCTGGATCAATAAACATCAAACCACATCCTCTGTTGCTGAGAATGACCACCACCACCACCTAATATAGCCTTTCAGGACTTTTGACTTGTTTTCCAGGAGTTGGTAACTTCAACACAGTCAGTATGATCTCTGGAAAAGTAAACTTACAACCACAATTTCCTTTGCTAAGCGAGTCAGTTATTAAGTGAGTCTTGCCCTGTTTTATAACCTTCCTTGCCACAGTTGTTAAGTGAATCACTGCAGTTATTAAGTTGGTAACATGGTTGTTAAGTGAATCAGGCTTCCCCTTTGACTTCACTTCTCGGTAGGTTACAAAAGGTGATCATATGAACCAGGGAAACAGGAAATGTCATAAATATGAGTCACTTGCCAAGCATCTGAATTTTAATCACATCATTATGGGGGTGCTGCAAGAGTTGTGTGAAAAATCGTCAGAAGTCATTTTTTTCCAGTGCCTTTGTAACTTCAAAAGGTTACTAAATGAATTGTTGTAAGTCAAAGACTTGCCTGTATTATAGATTTGCAAATATGGGTACAATAACCAATGGAATCCAGCTGTAACAATTGTCTCAACTGGGATTAGAATTTCCATTGCTAAGCAGGTGGTTTTCCGTATGTCACACCCAAACATAGGACCATTTTGTCTTGGTTGTTAAGTGAATCACTGCAATTAATTGAAACGCACAGTCATTAAGTGAATTGAGTCCCCCCCCCCCCCGGTTGACTTTGCTCATCAGGAACCAACTGGGAAAGTCACAAATGGTGGTCACATGACCCTAGAATGCTACAACCACCGTAAATACACACTAGTTGCCAAGCACATGAATTTGATCCCTCAACCATGAGGATGGTGGTCCTAAGTGCAACCTCACTTTTTTCAGTGAGAAAAATTGTTGTAACTTCAAGTGGTGACTAAATAAATGGTTGTAAGTCAAGGACTCTGTAGATCTAAAAATGTCTGAACATCCCATAGTGACATGGGGGAGGAGAAAGAGTTCTGCAATTTCATGTCCATTATGGAAATTGGGGTTTATAAGCAAACCAAACCAATCTTACTTCATTCTTTGATAAAGTGATTAAATTAATAGACCAGCAAAATGCTATGGACATAGTATACTTAGACTTCAACAAGGGATTTGACAAAAGTAGTCCACAACCTACTTCTTGGTAAGTTAGAAAAATGTGGTAAAGACAGCATTACCCCCAGATGGATTTGTAACTGGCTGACCAACCAAACTCATTGAGTAATCCTGAATGGTACTACATCTAGGTCAGGGGTGTCAAACTCAATTTCACTGAGGGCCGCATCAGCATTGCGGTTGCCCTGAGGGGGCCGGGTGGGTGTGGCCTGGGTGGGCGTGGCCTACTGGGTGGCCGTGGCTAGAGTGCGTATGGCCTACTGGGTGGGCGTGGCCAGCTCTACATCGTTGGCATCAAGGGTGCCTATGGGGGCCTGGGCAGGAGTGGGACAGATCTGAGGGTCTCTGGCAGAAGGAGGGTCTCTTGGCCTAGGCCAAGGCAGTGGGGGCCGTTCCCTCACTGTTTCCAGGATGGCTTCGCGGGCCACATGAAACCACTTTGCGGGCCGGATCTGGCCCCCGGGCCTTGTGTTTGACATGTCTGATCTAGGTGGAAGGAAGTAAGGTACCACATGGTTCCGTCTTAGGCCCAGTACTCTTCAATATCTTCATCAATAACTTAGATGAGGGAATAGAAGGGGAACTCATCAAATTTACAGATGACACTAAGCTGGCAGGAGTAGCTAACAGCCCAGAAGACAAGCTCAGGATCCAAAAAGATCTTGACAGACTTGAACAATGGACCCTATCCAACAACATGAAATTTAATGTGGAGAAAAGCAAGATTTTACACTTAGTAGAGATTAAGCGAAACCTGGCTCAGAAACAGTAACTGTGAGTGGGACCTTGGAGTCCTAACGGACGATCATTTAAATACGAACCAGCGCCATACGGCAGCAGTGAAAAAGTTAATGCAATCGTTGGTTGTATAAACAGAGATACAGAACCAAGATCACATATTAGTACCACTTTATAAAACCTTAGTAAGCTCGCATCTGAAATGCTGCATCCAGTTTTGGCCACCACATTACAAAAAAGATGTTGAGGCCATGGGGAAAGTGCAGAGAAGAGTAACTAGGATGATTAAAGGCCTGGAGATTAAAACATCTGAAGAATGGTTGCAAGTATTGGGTATGACCATGATAGCAGTCTTCCAATATCTAAAGGGCTGTCATAAAGAGGAGGGGTTCAACCTATTTTCCAAAGCACCAGAAGGCAGGGTAAACAGTATCAGATGGAAACCAGTCAAGGAGAGAAGCAACCTGGAATTAAGGAGAAACTTCCTGACAGTGAGGACAATTAATCAGTGGAACAGCTTGCCACCAGAAGTTGTGGGTCATCACTGGAGGTTTTTAAGAAGAGCCTGGACAGCCACTTGTCTCAAATGGTATATAGCAGGGGTCTTCAGACTTGGCCCTTTTATGACTTGTGGACTTCAACTCCCAGAATTCCTCAGCTAGGCACACTGGCTGTGGAATTCTGGGAGCTGAAGTCCATAAGTCATAAAAGGGCCAAGTTTGAAGACTCCTGGTATATAGGCTCTCCTGCTTGAATAGAGGGTTGGAACAGAAAACACCCAAGGTCCCTTCCAGCTTTATTCTGATTGATTGAAGCACGTCTGAATGTAATTCCAGACTCCGCGTTTCTTGGATGGAGGTAGGAAATGAGAAGAGGAAGTTGCATTTGAGGCCGTGGTGGTTGCAATTTCAGCAGGACTTGAGCTTCTGTTTGATGCATTCCTAGCTCAGCAGTTGGTCCCGAAAATGAAATTTGTGTGGTTTCTAAATGACTGTTTTGAAAACGGAAATAACTCAGGGCCTTTTGGAGTTTTTTTGTTTTTTTTAAAGAGCAAAGACTATTTCAACACAGGTTGTATTTAGTCTTGTAAAGTGCTAAGGTACCTCTGGAATGCTGAGGGACTGTAGGTAATCCTTGCTTAACGATCATTCATTTCGTGTCCCTTTGAAATTGCAAAAAAAAAAAAAAGGAACTTATGACCAGCCCTCACACTTAACAACCATTGCGGTGTCTCCACAGTCACATGATGGTGATCTGGGTGCTTGGCAACCGTTGTGCATTTACAACAGTTGCAGTGTCCTGTGGTCACACAATCGCCATTTGCAAGTTGGTTTCCAATAAATAAAATCAGTGGGGAAGCTGACAGAACAGTCATGCTCATGTGATTCTTGTTTAATAAGAGTTGTTAAATGAATCACTGCAGCTGATAATTGTGTAGCCTGGTTGTTAAGTGAACCTGACTTCCCCATTGACTTCGCTTGTGAGGTCGCAATAGGGGATCACATGTCCTTGGGACACTGCAAAGGTCATAAATGTGAACCAGTTGCCAGTTTTGATCCTGTGATCATAGGGGTGCTGCAAAGATAAGTGTGAAAAACGGTCATAAGCCACATTTTTCAGTGCCGTTGTGACTTTGAATGTTCACTAAATGAATTGTTGTAACTGAAGACCTCTATTTGTAGTTTCCCAGATAAAAGCAAAGCGGCAGTTTTTATATACGTTGAGGACCTGTGGATCACCGATGCAGCAGCTGCGATTTTGGTTTTGCAATTGCCAGCCATGCCAGGAGCACTTTGGTGGACGGGGACTGGTTGTTACAGGCAATAATGTCAAAATATCACTGGCTCGTGCTGAAGAGTTGGTCTCTGTCCGAACTGCAAAAATTTCTTGGCTCATTCTGTCTCTCAGTGCCTAGGAACCTAGCAGAGCATACTGGGAAAAATAGATAAAGGAGCTGAAAAGCAGGGCTGGCAGCTCCCCAACATTAGGAGCTCTGAGGACGTTGGCAGGTTGCCACCCTGTGGAGCACACAAATGTTAGGGAAACACCCCTGTCCAGATGCTTCTCTTTTTGCAAAGCAGAAGAAGGAATGTTTAAACACAAAAGAAATAGGTGGATTCCTTGAGCTATTAAGGAACAAAGTCTGACCAGCTGGTGGTTGTACAACAATTCACTAAACTTGCCAACATGTAAATACAATATCTAGTCGTTGATCTATGTGATGGAGCCTCCCCATCACAGTCATAAGTCATGATGATCATAAAATGTCCTGACTTCTTGTGGCATTTGTTAAGCAGACAGCACAGTCGTTTAGTGAACCAATGGTTTGCTATGCATGTGGTTTTCCCCCAAAAACCAGCTTTTTCTTTTTTCTGAAAAAACTGTCATAATATGTGCAGATGCTGCATATAAATGCAGCCTGGTTGCCAAAATTAAGTCAAGGGTCTTCTCCAGATGTCTTTTTCCAACATCTTCTCTGACCATCTTTCCTTCTGGGACTAAGAGCAGCATCAGAAAAGGGGTAACTTATTTAGGGTTTAAGATAAGATGTGTTGGTGGGGGGAGTGTTAAACAGTTTCTTAGAGGGTTGCACAGCTACTCCTCAATTTATGACCCCAACTGAATTCCAAATATTGCTAAGCAAGGCAGCTTTGCTCCATTTTACAACCTTTCTTGCCAGAGTTGTTAAGTGAATCACTGCAGTTGTCAAGTTAGTAACACAGATGTTAAGTGAATCTGGGTTCCCCACTGACTTGTCAGCGGGTCTCAAAAAGTGATCACGTGACTCTGGGATACTACAAGCATCGTAAATACATGTCAGCTGCTAAGCAAACAAATTTTGATCGCATGGCTGTGGGAATGCTACAACAGCCCTAAATTGAAAAAACAATCATTAGGCACTTTTTCCAGTGCCGTTGTAACCTTGACTAAATGAATGGTTGCAAACGGAGGACCTTGAATTCTTCTAGATCCCAAGAGACCCATTTGTTGTTGATCCAGACACAGAATAACAGAGTTGGAAGGGACCCTGGAGGTCTTCTAGTCCAGCCCTCTGCTCATGTAAGAAACCCTGTGCACACAATAATCTTTTGTAATCTGGCGCCTTTAACCATGAATTTTGGAGACCCCTGGAAATGCGCATGCAGCAATTCTAGCGGGCGCCCTGTTGAAGAAGGGCAATTTTGCATTGAGGTAACTTTAGATATTTTTTTCTACCAACAGGGATCATGAAGGTTCATTCTCTGAGCTTGAGGGTTGGTTTCCAAATGTTTCGTTACCAGGCGAGGTAACATCTTCAGCAGAGTTTAGGGAAGGTCAATGTTGCTGTTCTTCTGTTTAAAAGGGTTTCAGAGGTGGGTGTGTCAAATGATGGGTTTTGTGATAGATCTTGTGATGGGTCAGGTGTGAGTCATCAGTGAGAATCTTGTGATGAGTCAGGGTCATTGGGAGGAGAAATGCTGGGGGGGGGGGCTTGTGTGGGATGGTTGAGAGTTGGTGCTGTCTCTGGTTGGCTATGAAGTAATACTAACACTAATACTGATATCAGTACCGACAGAGATACTAATAGTAAAGTTGGAAGGGATCTTGGAGGTCATCTAGTCCAACCCCTTGCTCAGGCAGGAAACCCTATACCATTTCAGGCAAATGGCTGTCCAGTTTCTTCTTAAAAACTTCCAGTGTTGGAGCATTCCCCACTTCTGGAGGCAGGTTGCTCCACGGACTCATTGGAAGTTGATTTAGATTCTGCAGTGATCGTAGGCTGCTTGTAGGTCGATGTGTCTGTTGATGGAATGGCTTGTGGAGTGCCAGGCTTTGAGGAACTCATGAGCATGGCAGGTGGTAATGTGGCTGGTGACTTTTGTGTTGCTCCAATCAGACTGGTGCTGTTTGGAGTCGGAGTGGGTAGCAATTAAGGATTCAGGATTGTAGCGTTTGTCTGCCAGCCAGTGTTCATGGATCTACCAATAGTCTTTGTTCACTGGTTTGACCCTGAACAGCATTTCTTAACCAGGAGTCCTATCAGAATCGGCACTTGTTGAGACTACAGTTGGTCCTCAACTTATGACCACAGTTGAGCCCAAAATTTGTGTTGCTAAGTGAGAAATCTGTTAAGTGAATTTTGCCCCATTTTACGACCTTTCTTGCCACATTTGTTAAGTGAATCACTGCATTGTTAAATTAGTAACACGGTTGTTAACTGAATCTGGCTTCCTCATTGACTTTGCTTGTCAGAAGGTCGCAAAAGGGGTCACATGACCCTGGGACACTGCATCCATCATAAATGTGACTCAGTTGCCAAGCATCCAATTGTAAATAATATGACTATGGCAGGGGTAGGCAACCTCGGCTCTTTTATGACTCATGAACTTCAACTCCCAGAATTCCTGAGTCAGCAGGAATTCTGGGAGTTGAAGTCCATGAGTCATAAAAGAGCCGAGGTTGCCTACCCCTGGACTAGCAGAATGGAAATAGAACAAGGAAAAGAAGGCCAAGAGGACAGAGTAGCAAAGGCGAGCCACAAATGCTTTTTGGAAATGGTTGGAGATCAAGTTAATTTGCAAGACCTCTCAATTACTTGTTTCATTTTCTGGCAGGTGGCAGAGCTAAAAATAATTAACTTGACCTTTTGCAGGAAGTTATGGTGGAGAAATGCAAAAGAGAGTTCCAGGTTGGTAGAAACTTAGCTTCGAAACTGTGTCTGTCTCACCCGTCTCTCTTTTGATATTTCTGCAGAGAAACAGGCAGCCTTGACCTCTGAGGACATTTAAAAGGCAAATTAATGGACTTCAAGACTCTTGTTGATTCTCCCAAAGGAGAAGTTAACTCAACAGGCACACAAAATCAAGAAATACACCAGGCTGGAGCTTGAAGCCATTTGGGGTCCCAGATACGGCTGCAAGGAAGATGAGATCAACTATAAAAGATTAGTTTCTCCAAGTCAGCAGTAAAAAGGTAAAGGTTCCCCCACACATGCATGCTAGTCGTTTCCGACTCTAGGGGCCAGTGCTCATCTCCGTTTCAAAGCCGAAGAGCCAGCGCTTGTCCAAGGACGTCTCCGTGGTCATGTGGCCGGCATGACTAGATGCCAAAGGCGCACGGAACGCTGTTACCTTCCCACCGGAGTGGTCCCTATTTTTCTATTTGCATTTTTTATGTGCTTTCGAACTGCTAGGTTGGCAGAAGCTGGGACAAGTAACAGGTGCTCACTCTGTTACGCGGCACTCAGGATTTGACCCGCCAAACTGCCGACCATTTGATCGACAAACTCAGCATCCTAACCCACTGGCAGTGAAAAGAGACAGTGGTCTAAATACAGGTAGCCTTCGACTTAGAAGAGTAAACTTAGTGACTGTTTGAAGTTACAAAGACACTGAAAAAAATACACTTATGACCATTTTTTGACAATTATGACCATTGCAGCATCCCCATAGTCCAAGGGTAGGCAACCTCGGCTCTTTTATGACTCATGGACTTCAACTCCCAGAATTCCTGAGTCAGCTGACTCAGGAATTCTGGAAGTTGAAGTCCATGAGTCATAAAAGAGCCGAGGTTGCCTACCCCTGCCTTAAACAGAAGCCAAAAGTTTAAATGAAGAGACAAGAGAGTGGGTTTAAAATCCCAGATACAATACAACCAGATTGTAGATTTCCTATTTCCAATAATAACCCCTTGATCACATCTTTTTGAATATCTCATAATATTCAACTAGACATGTTTATTTTATTTATTAATAAATTTATATGTTGCCCATCTTAATATTAACATTTGAGATTCTTATTTATATTAGAAATATGAAGAAATGCTATTAATGTAATAATATCATCCTAAAATAATTTTGAATATGACTTGAATAATAATCCATATAATTCAGAACTAAAACTTGGCTGGCTGGGGGCTTCTAGGAGTTGAAGTCTGGGAGTGCGAAGGTTGAAAAATATGGGTGTATGTGAACTAAATCTAGATCCCTCAGAAGCTGTATTTATTGGGCAAAGGATTGCCTCTGTGTGTGTGCGTGTGTGCGTGCAGAATGTGTGTGCGTGCATGTGTGCACATATCACCTAATATCATCCTAGAACTTCCTCAACACAATTGCTGCATTGACAGAAATGGCCATTGGTTTGAAAGTGCAAGGGTGTTATGCATACAACTGGAGCCACCGAATAAGTCAACTTTGCCTTTGTGTCACTTGGGAACGCAACTGTTTGTTTAAGCTTTCAAAGATGGAGGCAGAAGCCACTGATCAAGGGATAAGGAAGGATTTTTCCACCATGGGCACCAGATGAGAGAGGCTGCAGCCCTTCCTTTTTCAAACTCTGACGCTGGAATTCCACAGCCTTGTTTTAAAAGTGTGCAATTTTATTTTTTGGGGAAAAAACAAATCATGTCTTGGTTCTACAGATTGGGTGAGATGTGTCTCAAAAACAGTAACTGTGTGAGGGACCTTGGAGTCCTAGTGGAGGATCATTTGAATATAAGCCAGCAGTGTGCAGCAGCAGCCAAAAACGGTAATACAATCCTGAGGCATAGAATCAAGATCACGCGAGGGATTACTACCACTTTATAAAATCCTAGTAAGACCACAGCTGGAATACTGCAGCCAATTTTGGTTACCATATCACAAAAAAGAGGTTGAGAGTTTGGAAAAAACTCAGAGAAGAGCAACTAAGACGATCAAAGGCCTGGAGGCTAAAACATACGAAGAACGGCTGCGGGACTTGGGTTTGGCTAGTCTAAAGAAAGGAAGAAATAGGGGAGACATGATAGCAGCGTTCCAGTATTTGAGGGGCTGCCATAAAGAGGGGGGGGTCACGTTATTCACCAGAGCACCAGAGGGCAGGACAAGAAACAATGGATGGAAACTGATCAAAGAGAGAAGCAACCTGGAATTAAGGAGAAACTTCCTGACAGTGAGGATAATCAACCAGTGGAACTCCTTGCCTCCAGAAATCGTGGGCGCTCCATCACTGGAGGGTTTTAAGAAGAGACTGGATAGGCACATGTCTGAAATGGTATAGGTTCTCCTGCTTGAGCAGGGGGCTGGACTAGAAGACCTCCAAGGTCCCTTCCAGCTCTATTCTATTTTTTTAGGATTGCTAACAAAGAGGCTGAAGAGAGAGGAGGGAAAGAATTTTTGTTTTTGTTTTGGATAGATGCTAAAATGAAGAGCTTTGCATTTTTTGCAGCTGTTTCCTGTTGCTGTGTCTCTGATGGTTTTGGTTATGATGCACCATTCTCCCTTGTCAAGAAACGGCTTTGCTCTTTTGAATGCAGGTAGTCCTTGACGTAGGACCACAATTGAGCCTAAAATTTGCATTGCTAAAGCAAGGCAGTTGTTAAGTTTTGCCCCCTTTTTGCAGCATTTTCTGGCAAAGTTGTTAAGTGAATCACTGCAGTTCTTAAGTGAATCATGCAGTCATTAGGCGAATCTGGCTTCTCTCATTGACTTTGCTTGTTGGAAGCTGGCTGGGAATGTTATAAATGATGATAACAATAGCAATAGCAATAGCATCTAGACTTATACACCGCTTCACAGTGCTTTCCAGCCCTCTCTAAGGGGTTTACAGAGTCAGCCTGTTGCCCCCCAACAATCTGGGTCCTCATTTAGATTCATTTAGATAGATAGATAGATAGATAGATAGATAGATAGATAGATAGATAGATAGATAGACAGACAGACAGACAGACAGACAGACAGACAGACAGACAGACAGACACATACATACATACATACATACATACATACATACATACATACATACATACAGCATCTAGACATACACCGCTTCACAGTGCTTAACAGCCCTCTCTGAGAGGTTTACAGAGTCAGCCTGTTGCTCCCCCCGCCCCCCCCAACAATCTGGGTCCTCATTTAGATTCATTCAGATAGATAGATAGATAGATAGATAGATAGATAGATAGATAGATAGATAGATAGATAGATAGATAGATAGGTAGGTAGGTAGGTAGGTAGGTAGGTAGGTAGGTAGATAGATAGATAGATAGATAGATAGATAGATAGATAGATAGATAGATAGATAGATAGATAGATAGATAGATAGATAGATAGATAGATAGATGATAGAGAGGCAGGCAGGCAGGCAGGCAGGCAGGCAGGCTGGCAGAAATAGAGAGATGGAGAAATGGCAATAGCACTTAGAATAGAATAGAGCTGGAAGGGACCTTGGAGGTCTTCTAGTCCAGCCCCCTACTCAAGCAGGAGAACCTATTCCATCTCAGACAAGTGACAAGCCTCTTCTTAAAAAACTCCAGTGATGGAGCGCCCACGAATTCTGGAGGCAAGCTGTTCCACTGGTTGATTGTCCTCACTGTCAGGAGGTTTTTCCAAATGAATTCCATTAAACGGTTGCATTACAGGTGATCCTCAATTTACAAACACAGTTGGGACTAACTTCAGTCACTAAGTAGGCAAGTCGTTAAATGAGTCACGCCTATTTTACAGTCTTTATTGCTATGGTCATTAAGGGAATAACCACGGTTGTTAAGTAAATCACACAGTTGTTAAGCGAATTTAACATCCCTCATTGACTTTGCCTTTCAGACACCAGCTGGGAAGAATTGCAAATGGGGATCACATGATCCCAGGATGCTGCAACCATTATAGGTAGTCCTCAACTTACACTTCATTTAGTGACTGTTCCAAGTTACAACATCATTGAAATAAGTGACTTATGACCGTTTTTCACACTATGGACCACTTCAGCTTTCCCCAAAGTCATTTGATTCAAATTCGGATGCTTGGCCACTGATTCATATTTATGACGGCCACAGTGTCCCAAGATCATGTAATCCCCTTTTGTGACGTTCTGACAAGCAAAGTCAACAATCGCAAACATCCTTTTAGGATCCCTCTACAGGTAGTCCTCCTCTTACAACCATTCATTTATTTAGTGACATTCAAAGTTACAGCGGCACTGAAAATAGTGACTCATGACTGTTTGCCACACAACCATTGTGGCATTGCCATGGTCACAATTCAGATACTTGGCCACTGACTCACATTTATGACAGCCGCAGTGTCCCGGGGTCAGGTGATCCCCTTTTGAGACCTTCTGACAAGTCAATGGGGAAGCCAGATTCACTTAACAACCGCGTTACTAACTTGAAAGCTGCAGTGATTCATTTAACGAACTGTGGCAAGAAAGGTCATAAAATGGGGCAAAATTCACTTTACAAATGTCTCTTTTAGCAACAGAAATTTTGGGCTCAATTGTGGTCCTACATTGAGGACGACCTGTATGGCTTGGACTGCACAATGCCCACAGAGACACCGCTGTGACACAAGTGTGCCTTTTCCACACAGCTGAATAACCCCAGGTATTCCAGCAATCTTGAGCATCCATGGGCTTAGTGCGAAACCATCAGCAAGTAAATAAATATTCGCTTGGGCTGTTCTTTTTCAGAGGAAAGGAAATTCTTTATTCAGTGTTAAGGCAGGAAAAGGAAGCAGCAGTGGGAGCATTAGACCCTGGCCAGCCTCTTTGGCTCCGAACTGTGGGAGTTGAGAAGAGTTCCTGGTCCCAAAATCTCCTGATTTATGTTTGCACCATAGAAATGTCAGGCACAGCCCCAAATTCTCACAAAACCTCCGACTTTGTATTGTTGGCCTCCTACACATTGCTGGACAAGCGACATGCTAATCACATCTGTTATCAGCGGCTGAACTGTTCTCCACTGGAGGAATAATTGATATCCAGAGAAAGGTGGAGCCTGGGAAACTTGAAAGAAGAGAAAAGGAATTGTATTTGGTGTGTGTCTGTGTGTGTGTGTGTGTGTGTGTCGTTTCCAACTCTAGGGGCTGGTGCTCATCTCCGTTTCAAAGCCGAAGAGCCAGCGCTTGTCCGAGGATGTCTCCGTGGTCATGTGGCCGGCATGACTAGATGCCAAAGGCGCACGGAACGCTGTTACCTTCCCACCGTAGTGGTCCCTACTTGCATTTTTACGTGCTTTCGAACTGCTAGGTTGGCAGAAGCTGGGACGAGTAACAGGCGCTCACACAGCTACGCAGCACTCGGGATTCCACCCGCCAAACTGCCGACCTTCTGATTGACAAGCTCAGCGTCCTAACCCACTGAGCCACCGCGTCTATCTATCTATCTATCTATCTATCTATCTATCTATCTATCTATCTATCTATCTATCTACTGTATATATATGTGTGTGTGTGTGTGTGTGTGTGTCTGTATGTCTGTCTGTGTCTGTGTCTCTGTGTGTGTCTGTGTGTGTCTGTGTCTGTGTGTGTCTGTGTGTGTCTGTGTGTGTATGTATATATTTTTCTTTAAGGGGAGGGTTTTTTATATATTTTTTGCAGATATTTTATGTTGTTTCAATATGATGATACAGTACGGCCTCAATGTATAGCCAAAACTGAACCACAAATTGCTAAGCAAGTCAGATGTTAGGTGAGTTTTGCCCCACTTTTTACAATCTTTCTTGCCACTCATTTAACAAATGCCTCCCTTGGCAGCATAAATTTTGGGCTCAATTGTGTTCAGAAGAATATCTATACAATTTGGGATGTCAGGTTTTAAGCAGGGTTAGATTATTTGACTTTTTCATCCAGAGTTGAATATGTGTGTGTGTATTTTGTTGAATCTTTTTCCTGAAAGAAATACCCAAAATAAAAATATCAGTTTACTCAAGGAATAAAGAGCAGCAAAACTGCACAGCCAGTAAATAAAATTTTGAGCAAGTATCTGTGCTCTTAAGAGAAATACCAAAATGTTTAACATTCATATTTAGTATTTCTGTCCAGAATACCGTAATCCTCAATATACAACCACATTTGGGACTAAAATTCCCATTGTTGAGCCATGCAGTTAATTCAACACCTATTTTGCCATGGTTGTTAAGCAAATCAGTCCAGTGGTTAAAACGAATCATGTGGTTGTTACATGGAAGCCAGCTGGGAAGGTCAGACATGGAGATCATATGACCCCAGGATGCCGTCATTAATACATGCCCAAATTTTTGATCACATAACCATAAAGGATGTTGAAGTGGTCCTAAATGTGAGGACCAGTTGTAAATCATTATTTCAATGCCATTATAATTTCCAATGATTGCCAAAGGAAAGATTGTGAATCGAGGACTTCCTATATCTATAAGAAATATCAATGAAGGTGGCTTAGAAAATGGAGTTCACGTTTGAATAAAAGGCTCTTTAACAGAGAAGTCCTCAAGAGTTTTTTTACACTCATGTTAATTTTTTATCAAAGCCGTTCCCCCCCATTTTTAAACACTATTGATTCAAAGAAAGATGTGTATTACTTTTCCAATATGCCTCATGTAGCAACAGTTTATAAATCTTAGAAATGTCTTATCAGACAATGGTGGGGTTAATTAGAAAAAATGTTTTTAGTACTTTTTCCAATTACCTTGAAAACCTACCAGCAAAACGACCAGGTTTTCACACTTGCAACAAAGTGAGAAAATCTTTTCTCATGATTCCCCAACCTTATCCTGAGACAACAAACTGGCTGGGGATTACTGTATGTGATGTCTAAGGCAGGGAACAAGACTAGAGTTTAAAGAATTGCATTTGGTAAAACAAGATGCCGAAAGTTGCAAGGTCCATTATAAATTAAGAAGGCTATTTTCCTAGCCTCAGGCTGGTAAAACATTGGAGGGATGAGAAAGACAGCAATGAAAATACTGGCCTATCTTAGTTAATAACTTTTTTCCACATACAGGTAGTCCTCAGTTTACAACAATTCATTTAGTGACCATTTGAAGCTACACCCGCACTAAAAAAAAAGTGACTTATGCCCATTTTCCACACTTTTTTTATAAAGTTTTATTGATTAACTTTTTTTAACAGAATTCAATAGTAATCATTCAACAAAATGTGTTGTCTGAGTATCTTATTCACTAATACAAATTAAATTCCTAATCCCTAAATCTTTTCTCTAACCACTGATAAAATAAGTCCTAAATTTGAAAATGTTCTGTTTCTTCTTTTTTCTTTCAACCTTAAAGTAAGTCTGTCCATTTCTGCACAGTCTAGTATTTTTTTTAATTATTTCTTCTTCTGGTGGTGTTTCTTCATTCTTCCAGTATTGTGCAAATATAATTCTTGCCACTGTTATCACATGTAAAATCAAATATGTACTTTGCTTATCAGGTTTTTCTGGCATTATACCTAGTTAAAAAAAATCAGGTTTATAGTCTATGTCAGACATGTCAAACACAAGGCCCGGGGGCCGGATCTGGCCAACGAAGTGGTTTCATGTGGCCCGCAAAGCCATCCTGGAAACAGTGAGGGAACAGCCCCCTCTGCCTTGGCCCTGGCCCAGAGACCCTCCCTCTGCCAGAGACCCCCAGATCTGTCCCACTCCTGCCCAGGCCCCCATAGGCACCCTTGATGCAAATGATGTAGAGCTGGCCACGCCCACCCAGTAGGCCATACACACTCTAGCCCTGCCCACCCAGTAGGCCACGCCCACCCTGGCCACACCCACCCGGCCCCCTTAGGGCAACCGCAATGCTGATGCGGCCCTCAATGAAATTGAGCTTGACACCCCTGGTCTATGTGTTTCTCTAACATTTTTTCTAACAAAGTGTGAATTTTTGTCTAATATTTTCTTGCTTTAACACATGTCCACCACATATGATAATAAGTATCTGGTTTATGCTTACATTTCCAACATTTCTCTAACATATTTTTGCTAATCTTGTTGGTGGCAAGTGCCATCTATAAAACATTTTGTATAGGTTTTCTTTATAGGAGGCTGACATTGTCAATTTATAGTTTCTTTCCTACAAACTTTGCCACTTCTCTAAGTTTATATTATATCCAAAATTCTTTGCCCATATTATCATTGTTTCTTTTACCTGTTCATCTTCCATTTTGAGATTTAATAAGAAATTGTACATTTTTTAAATTAACTTTGCATCAGAAGTTAGTAATGTCCAGTCAAACATAGTCTGCTCTTTGTAAAATCCATACTGTTTAATATTTTTATCATATCTCACTTGTAATTGTAAACGTTACCACCATGTTAACTCAATGACCTGATTTTCCATCTCTTGTTCAGATTTTTTTCCCCTTCAGTATTTAGAATATCTTTATATGTCCAAATTTTATCGAGACTGACTAGATTTGGATGTACAAATGCTTCCATTGTTGAGAGCCATCCTGGAATTTTCAAATAAATCTTACATTTTCCCCATGTTAATAATAGTGCATTTTTAATATAGTGGTTCTGGAAGTATTTATGTATTTTATTTTTTCCATACCATACCCCAAGATATTATGAGTGCGCTGGTGTTCCCCAAACAGTGAAACCAATAGGAACCTAAGACACAATGAACCAATAGAAATATAGATTTCAAGGGTTGTCTTATCCCCCATTTCGGAATCTGTGAAAGAATGCTCACAACTCACAACTTTCCCATGACAAACAAGTTTGTCGTACGCATTATTTGATTGTTTTTTTTTGTCAGGTATTAGTTAATATTTTTTCATTAAGATTTAAAAAGTTTTTCTTATAATCTAATTTTGTGTACCTCTTGTATTGCTCTTACCTAAGTATTAAATGCATGAAATAATAAACTACTTTTCGGTATATCATTTTTTTATACTTAAAACGGTCATTAGGGCAGAGAACCGGTGGTTAAATTATTTTAATCCCAACACTGGATTCACAGGAAAGTGATAGGAAAGATGATAAAATGGGGCAAAACTCACTTTTAACAGTTATATTGCTTAACTAAGGAAATTTTGGCTCAATTGAGGTCATAACGATTCCCAACCAGGGGTGCTTGCACCCCCTGGGGGTGTAAGACAATATTCCAGGGGGTGCAAAAACTTGGGTTTTCAAAATTATAGTATATATATGTGCATAATTCCTTGCTGTTATTTTGAACTTTTGTAAGGGGTGCAAGAATATATCAGAAGCGTTTTAGGGATGCGGGGTATAGAAAAGGTTGGGAGCTGCTGTCATAAAGCAATGATTACCTGTATTGTATTGGGCCTTTTACTTGAACTGTTTTCATGTGTCTTTTGAATGCTGCTTAAGATTGCTTAATTAGGGTGTCTGTGTAACAGTCGCTGACTTCCCAGACATGCAGTCTCCAGGACGATCATTGGTTGGCTCTGGGGCGGGAATAGGTTCCTTTAAACCTATTGGCCGCCACCTAATGGCCAACCGTATAAGTAGCTGCGCAGAAGCCTCTGATTCAGTTCTGTTCCTGTTAATTCAATAAAGCAATGTTCCTGTTTGAACCCTCTCATCTCACCTCCTGCTTCCAAGAAGCCCACTACACAACACTACCTATATTAACATGGGGAGAAAACAAGAGTTGTTTAAAAGAGAAAAAAAAAACCTTGCCATTTGGAGCAATTGGTTTATTTTTGCCTTGCAATTTTGGATTTGTGCTGAGAAAAGAACTTTAAACATGCAAATTGAGAATGTTATGCCAGCTGGGAAACTGGAGAAAACATGAAGAAGTGTGAATCTCATCACGGTTTTGCTATGATTGCTTGTCCTTACCACCATCCCAGCCGTGCTGCTTCTCTTGAATCCTGAGAGAAAGTTACAAAAAGTGACAGATGATGGATGCAGCTGACAAGTCAGGAGACACGGCAGTTAGGTCAGAAAAACCAAGCCTTCTTAAGAGTGGATGTATGGAAGGCCAGGGATATCCACGCTGTGTGATTACAAGAAAATCAAGCAGTGGCTGTAATGAAGATTTGAAACTTTATTGAACTATTATTTCCTTTTTAAAAAATGATTACCTGCCTGCCATTAGCTGTTGGCTTAAGGCAGGGCTCTCCAATCTTGGCTCTTTTATGACTCGTCCCAGAATTCCTGAGCCAGCATGGCTCAGCTTGGAAACCTCTCCCTTTCCCCTCAGCATGGCTGGCTCAGGAATTCTGGGAGTTGAAGTCCACCAGTCATAAGGCGGCCTAGGCCAGGGGTAGGCAACCTTGGCTTGTGGACTTCAACTCCCAGAATTCCTGAGCCACCATGGCTCAGCTTGGAAACCTCTGCCTTTCCCCTCAGCATGGCTGACTCAGGAATTCTGGGAGTTGAAATCCACGAGTCATAAAAGAGCCAAGGTTGCCTAGCCGTGGACTAGGGGTATGATATGATAGCAGTGTTCCAACATCTCAGGGGTTGCCACAAAGAAGAGGGAGTCAAGCTATTCTCCAAAGCCCCTGAAGGCAGGACAAGAAGCAATGGATAGAAACTGACCAAAGAGAGAAGCAACCTGGAACTAAGGAGAAACTTCCTGACAGTGAGAACAATTAACCAGTGGAACAACCTGCCTCCAGAAGTTGTGAATACTCCAACATTGGAAGTTTTTAAGAAGAGACTGGACAGCCATTTGCCTGAAATTGTGTAGGGTTTCCTGCCTGAGTGGGAGGTTGGACTAGATGACCTCCAAGGTCCATTCCATCATCATCATTATTATTATCATCATCATCATCATCATTATTATTATTATTATTATTATTATTATTATTATTATTATTATTATTATTATTAGTAGTAGTAGTAGTAGTAGTATATTGCTGAAAATGAATTTGCTGGGATTTAAAACATTTTTGCCCTTTTCTCCATTCATGTGCATCTCGTTCTCCGTTCATGGGTATCTGTCTTCCATCCTTGGCCTTTATCTGTGTGCCTCTCATTCTATCTCCATCTGGACCTCATTGTCCATCCACAGGCAATTTGTATTTCACCACTACACGCCGAACCTCCACAGAGGTAATCCTTGACTTACGATCACTATTTAGCCCAAAATTTCGGTTGCTAAGTGAGACAGTTGTTGTGGATTTTGCCCTGTTTTATGACTTTTCTTGCCACAATTTTTAAGTGAATCCCAGCAGTTATTAAGTTGGTAACGTGGCTATAAAGTGAATCTGGCTTCCCCAGTGACTTTTGATGAAGACTTTTCCTTCAACCAAAGTCTTCGTCATGGTCCAGTCCAAGCTGGGAATAAACAACATGGCAACTGCTTTAGAAAGAAGATTGCAGTTTATTCCTGACTTGGACTGGACCCTGATGAAGACTTTTCCTTCAACACTTTGCTCATCAGAGGGTTACACAAGGGGACCCCAGGATGCTGCGACCCTCATAAATATGAGCCAGTTGCCAAACGTCTGAATTTTGAGCACATTAATGTGATGACGCTGCAACAACAATAAGTGTGAAAGTCATAAGTCACTTTTCTCAGTGCTGTGGTAAGTTCAAATGATCATTAAATAAACTGTTGTAACATGAGGACCGCCTGTATTTAAAAAGCAATAGGTCTCAAAATATTTACACTTGTATAATTATTATTATTTTTTGCAAAATTTGCTGGCCTGCTTCTAACCAATCTCCTGGAAATGGTTGTTGGCTGTGCAGCATTTGAGTCAATTGTTTTGTTGTGGGGGGAGTGTTTTCTTACACTCCATCTTTCTGGTTTACCCAAACTCTGAGAGGCAGGAGAAAAATCCAGTTTCTCAGCCCGATCGAGTCTCGGTTTGAAGGGTAGCCGAAAGATGGCTGCAGTGCATTCAGAAAGTAAAATATTCTGTTGAATTCCAATACTTACTTTTCAAGATTGCTCATTTCCCTGAATGATAACTTAACCAGGCGGAAAAATGCAAATGCTGACTCCTTGCCACTTGCCTAAAGGGGCCTGGCTATTTATAGCAGCATGAAATCGTCAGACCCCAGACTCCCAAGGGGTTGCCGAATCCCCGACATTGCTTGTGAATTCAAGTAGCAGCATCTTTTCCTTGAAGAGGTTACTTGAGAATCACCATTTTCTCCGTGGTTGCTGGGCTAATTTCGTAGCACTCTGCCCCCCCTTCTTTTAACTGTGTCTTTATCGGCTTTTAATGAACCACGTTCTAATTGAAACCATCCTCGTTTGGGAAGAAAGATAAAACCAGGCCTGGGGGCTGCGGGGTGCATCTGTTGCACAGCTGTTCTCACACCGGTCCTCTCCATCTATGGGACTGGTCAGAAGAGAAGGAAAGTTGTGTTTGTCTTTCCTTACTTTTTCTCATCCCTCTCTCTCACACCCAGAGACACGCACACCTTGGAAAATGTTTGTTCCCAACAGATGCATTGACACCACTGGCAGATATATATATATTTCTCCCTCAGGGCATACAAAGCCAGTTGACCTTACAAGAAAAATATATGGAAACCTCTGCTTACCATGTGCTGGGAAGCCTCTGCATTTGATGTGGACCCCGTGAGGTGCCTTGCTTCATGTTACAACAAAGTTAGGTCTGCCTAAGATTTTATTTTTTTCTGGGAAAAGGATCACTATGCGAAGAAACCAAGCACAGCCCCCATACATTTAACCACTTGCCATACCCTAGGGTTGTTTATTAACATGTTGTCTACTTTCTAGCAGTTTTCCCCACACAACGGGCAAAGTACAGGGGGTCCTTGATTTACAGTCCTTTGTCTAGTGACTGAAGTTACAACGGCACTGAAAACAGTAACTTATGACCTTTTTTCACACTTAACAACAGTGCTTTTTTTGTAAAAGAAAACGGTGGCGGAACTCACACATGTTATACAACCCTCCTTGCGTACCCTACAAGGTTCCATCCAAAAAAGGTGCCGGAACTCCGTTCTGAGCGTTCTATGAGAACAAAAGCCCTGCTTAACAACTGTTGCAGCATCCCCATGGTCGTGTGGTGAAAATTCAGATGCTTGGCAACTGGCTCAAATTTATGATGGTTGCTGTTAGATACTGGGTTTGTTGCGAGTGAGTTCAGCAAAGATCATTGTTTATTTGGTTGGAGGAACTGAACTGAGAAACAGGGCTGTGAATGCAGCAATTTATACCCGGGCTTCTAGGTGGCGGCCAAGCGATTACTGACAGCTTGGGCTGGAAGTGGTCTCCGAGCCTTTTCTTCCAAGTCCATGAACGTTACGAACTCCAATGGCATTGGCGCAAACAAGTTCACCGCGATGTCGAACGTGGCTGGGCCGCACACACAGGAGCGTAGAGGCCTTCAGGCCACCCTCGGCAACTTGATTCACGCGTAGATAGTTCTCAACCCTGGATAGATACGACGACCATCTTTCCAGGTGAGCTATGTCAAATTCTTCCAGCTTTCTGACCTTTGCCATTTCTGCTGGTCTTCGCAGCTGGGGCTCTATGTCTTCTTGTTCTGCTCCTCCGTTGCCCAGGGACTGGTCCTCTGAACGCGTGGTCACTAGCGTGGCTGTGCTAGGCCGACCTTAGGGGGGGGAAATGCTTTTCCCTCCAGGTGTGTACGGCCTCTCCCCTAGTGACTCTTCAGCTCAGTTGGAGGAGCAGGATCCCATCCTCGTCGCCAGTGTTAGATACTGTGTTCGTTGCTTGATTGACGAGACAAGGTGAGTGAGTTCAGCAAAGATAATTGTTTATTTGGTTGCAGGAACTGAACTGAGAAACAGGGCTGCGAATGCAGCAATTTATAGCCTGGCCTCTAGGCGGCAGCCAATAGGTTTAAAGCAACTTATTGCCGCCCTAGAGGCAGCCAATGGCAGCGCTGGAGACGGGTTGTCTGAAGAGCTGGGAGCCATTAGCCAGCTTCCTTGCTTGAGCAACCTTCCAGCAATTAACCCCATGTGATATTCCTTAGCAAGACAAAGCCCAATACATTACAGTTGCAGTGTCCCAGGGTCATATGATCACCTTTTGCGACCTTTTAAGGAAGGAAGGAAGGAAGGAAGGAAGGAAGGAAGGAAGGAAGGAAGGAAGGAAGGAAGGAAGGAAGGAAGGAAGGAAGGAAGGCAGAGAAAGAAAGAAAGAAAGAAAGAAAGAAAGAAAGAAAGAAAGAAAGAAAGAGAAAGATTCTTTTATTTAGCACCAATGATGATCCATTTCTGTAATACTATCAAGAAGCTATAAAGACATGTCAAATTTCACTAATAATTTATGTACCTATAATTTTATTTATTTATAAAATGTATAGATCACATTGATATAAAAGCCTCTTTTTATACTTTGTAAAGACTCAGAATAGCTAGGAGAAATTTAAAGCACTGATTTTGGTCCTTTTTGCCTTAGGTCCAGTGTTATTTCAGTATTTAACCACCTTTTTTTAGTATCTTGAAGATCCTTCCTCCCTCCCTCCCTCCCTCCCTCCCTCCCTCCCTCCCTTCCTTCCTTCCTTCCTTCCTTCCTTCCTTCCTTCCTTCCTTCCTTCCTTCCTTTTTTCCTTTTTCCCCAGTGTGCATATACATTGCATATATATCGCATATGATCTCTGGCAAATAAAAGCACAAGGTTTTTTATTTTCTCCAAGCTAACTTAAACCTTGCTATCTCACACAAAAGACACCATATCTAAGGATTGCCAATTAAAACGAAAATGACTTTCCCCAAGTAATGTTGGGAAGGGTTATACACTGAATTTCTCTGCAATTATTTCAGATGCTTCCCTTGGAATGTCTCCACACTTCAAACAGACACTCCTGAAACCACCCAGTGGCAAACTTTTTTCAGAAGGAGTCCAACAACCTGCTCACTTTGGCTCATTGTCTTCTATTGATAGTCCAGCAGGATCCCCAAGACTTTCTAAAATGACACCAAAATCTCCTTAATTTCACAGTGCATGGACAGACTGAACCATGATTTCAACTGTGAAACTGTGACCATTGTAGAATAAACCAAGTCTAGAAATTCCAGATAATTCCTGGAAACCTGGCATTCAGGCAAATCAGCCATCAACAGGCACATAGAGATAAACAACATGTACATATCACTCAAAAGGAAACAAACAAAAAAAATCCCAAACACTTCCTCACCATCAATCACCACCCATATGAGATACCCTAAGACCTAACCATAACCTTAACCCAACAAATTGTTGTAAGTCATGGACCATCTGTAGTGCATTTTGTTTGCCTCATTATAAAAAAGTTGTTGAGATTTGGAAAGAGTGCGAAAAGCAGATAAGATGATTAAGAGCCTGGAGACTAAAACATCTGAAGAACAGTTGCACGAATTGCATTATGTCTTGTTGTTGTTAGCTGCGAAGTCGTGTCCGACTCATCGCGACCCTATGGACAACATTCCTCCAGGCCTTCCTGTCTTCTACCATCTTCTGGAGTTCATTTAAGCTCACGCCTACTGCTTCAGTGACTCCATCCAGCCACCTCATTCTCTGTCGTCCCCTTCTTCTATTGCCCTCGATCTTTCCCAGCATGAGGCTCTTCTCCAGTGAGTCCTTCCTTCTCATTAGGTGGCCAAAGTATTTGAGTTTTAGTTTCAGGATCTGGCCTTCTAAGGAGCAGTCAGGATTGATCTCCTCTAGGACTGATCGGTTTGATCGCCTTGCAGTCCAAGGGACTCACAGGAGTCTTCTCCAGCACCATAGTTCAAAGGCCTCAATTCTTTGGCGCTCAGCCTTTCTTATGGTCCAACTTTCACTGCCATACATTGCAACTGGGAAGACCATAGCCTGGACTATACGCACTTTTGTTGACAGGGTGATGTCTCTGCTTTTTAGTGTGCTGTCTAGATTTGCCATGGCTTTCCTCCCCAGGAGCAAGCGTCTTTTAATTTCTTGGCTACAGTCCCCATCTGCAGTGATCTTGGAGCCCAGGAAAACAAAATCTGTCACTACCTCCATTTCTTCCCCATCTATTTGCCAGGAATTGAGAGGGCCAGATGCCATGATCTTGGTTTTCTTAATGTTAAGTTTCAACCCAAGTTTTGCACTCTCCTTCTTCACTCGCAACAACAGGCTCTTTAGTTCTTCTTCACTTTCTGCCATTAGAGTGGTATCATCTGCGTATCTTAGGTTGTTGATATTTCTTCCAGCAATCTTAATTCCAACTTTTGATTCATCTAGCCCTGCCTTTCTCATGATGTGCTCTGCATATAAGTTAAATAGGCAGGGCGACAGTATACAGCCTTGCCGGAGTCCTTTCCCAATTTTGAACCAATCAGTGGTTCCGTGTCCAGTTCTCACTGTTGCTTCTTGACCCACATATAAGTTTCTCAAGAGACAAATAAGATGGTCTGGTACTCCCATCTCTTTAAGAACTTGCCACAGTTTGTTATGATCCACACAATCAAAGGCTTTAGCATAGTCAATGAAGCAGAAGTAGATGTTTTTCTGGAACTCCCTAGCTTTCTCCATGATCCAGCGTATGTTAGCAATTTGATCTCTAGTTCCTCTGCCTCTTCGAAATCCTGCCTGTACTTCTGGTAGTTCTCGATCCACATACTGCTGAAGGCTAGCTTGTAGGATTTTAAGCATGACTTTACTAGCATGAGAAATGAGTGCAATGGTGCGATAGTTTGAACATTCTTTGGCACTGGCTTTCTTTGGAATTGGAATGTAAACTGATCTTTTCCAATCCTGTGGCCACTGTTGAGTTTTCCAAATTTGCTGGCAAATTGAGTGTAGCACTTTTACTGCACTGTCTTTTAAGATTTTGAATAGCTCAGCTGGAATACTGTCACCTCCACTAGCTTTGTTGTTGCTCAGCTTTTCTAAGGCCCGCTTCACTTCACATTCTAGGATGTCTGGCTCGAGGTCAGTGACCACCTCATTGTGATTATCTGGGACGTTAAGCTCATTCTTGTATAGTTCTTCTGTGTAATTTTGCCACCTCTTCTTAATCTCTTCTGCCTCTGTTAGGTCCCCGCCATTTTGGTCCTTTATCATGCCCATTTTTGCATGGAATGTTCCCATTATGTCTAGTCTAGTGAAAAGAAGGACAAGGGGTGACATAATAGCGATGTTCCAACATTTGAGGGGCTGCTACTAAGAAGAGGGGATAAACCTATTCTCCAAAGCACCTGAAGACAGGACAAGAAGCAATGGAAGAAGTCTAATCATGGAAAGAAAAACTAAAGAGAAACTTCCTAACAGTGAGAACAATTAACCAGTGGAATGCATTGCCTTCAGAATCTGTGGGTACTCCAACACTGGAGGCTTTTAAGAAGAGACTGGACAGCCACTTGTCTGAAATGGTATAGCTTCTCCTGCTTGAGCAGGGGGTTGGACTAGAAGACCTCCAAGGTCCCTTTCAGCTCCATTGTTCTGTATTCTGAACATTTATTAAATACACTTTTTTGTTATTCTCTTGCAAAACACTCAACACTACCCAGGTGAGACAAGGCAAAAATCCACTGACAATATTAAGCTACTTTTGACCCAATTCCAGGAACCCCTTTCGGGAATATGAACTCTATCTCACATTCAACAATCCATAGGATATCTTTGATGCTCCTACATCCTATATAAACAAAATTCAGAAAGAGAAGCTATGCATGAAATATTTTCAAGCAACCTTAAGACTCGGAATCCGATTCTACAATTAACTGGTGTTAGCCACAACAAAAGTATTTTGAAAAAAATAACAGTCATTTTTCTCTTTTGGAAACATTGGACCATCCATGGATGTAAAACAGTGTTTTTCAACCTCAGCAACTTGAAGGTGTGTGGATTAAAAATCCCAGAATTCCCTGGCCAGCAGGCTGTCTGGAGAATTCTGGTAGTATTCCAAGTGTGGCCTTACCAAGGCGTTGTAAAGTGGTATTAACACTTCACGTGATCTTGATTCTATCCCTCTGTTAATGCAGCTGTTGTGTCTGGTCGGTTGGCGAGTGAACACGCGGAGCCGGACTGCGTTTAACTGTTTATTGACGGTACACGTGGCCGAACTGGCCTTACCTGCCCTGTTGCCTGTATATATATGCCCGGCGCGCCAGGCGCTGGCCAACCTGCAGGCTCAGGTTTCCCACGCTCGCCCTGGCCACCCAACCCAGTGTCCAGGGATTTCCGCCGCACAGTTGGGCCAATCAGGTGGCTGGACAGGTGTGTACCTAACAGCAGCCTAGCACTGTGTTGGCTTTTTTTGGCAGCTGCAGCACACGGCTGGCTCCAAGGTCAGCACCACTGACCGAATAAAGCTGCAGGAGAGGGTGGCCTAAAGCCGTGAAAGGAAAAGCAATTTTAGTTTTGCTGCAGGTAGCAAGGACCATCTCAAAAGCTTTGGTGACCCAGAAAAAGAGACGTCATCATGTTCTCCACCACTCAGAGAGTTCCATATGCAACTCTTCTGCCCACCCCCTCCAAAAAACCTCTGGCATTAGTTGTACAGGGAGTCCTCGACTTACGACCACAATTGAGCCAAAAATTTCCATTGTTAAGCAGGACAGTTGCTAAGTGAGTTTTGCCATATATTTGCCATATATTTGATTACCTTTTTTGCTGCAGTTGTTAAGTGAATCACTGCAGTTGTTAAGTTAGTAACACGGTTGTTAAGTGAATCTGGCTTCCCCAGTGACTTTGCTTGTCAGAAGGGCGCAAAAGGGGATCGCGTGACTCCGGGACACCGCAACCGTCATAAATATGAACCAGTTGCCAAGCATCTGAATTCAGATCACATGACCAGGGAGGTGCTGCAATGGTTGTGTGAAAAATAGTCATTTTTTTTCAGTGCCGTTGTAAATGATTGCTAAACAAGTGGTTGTAAATTGAGGATTAGCTTTATTGCTGTTCAGTTACCTAGAGCTAGATTTTTGGAGTGATTAAGGTTTGACTTTGTAGAAATGGTACTAAGCTAGCAGCATAGCCTTGATTGTTCATTTTTTGTGGATCAGGGCAAAAGACACAGCAATTTCCTTATACTTTTGTCTGGGCAAAGCAAGTTAAGTGAACACAGCAATTATCTCTGAGATTAACACTGTGTGAACTCAATCTTTTAATTATTCTCTTGCTTGGGGCAAACCAGGAAGATTGTCTGGCCCTCACTTGGATCAAGGGAACTTACTTCATGATGCCTAGTTCTGTGGGAAAATCAATGGGAGAAAGTTAAAACTTCCTAGCCCCACCCTTCCATTGGCTACTTGTGGAACACCCTGGAAACAATAGCAGTAGCAACAGCACTTAGACTTATATACCGCTTCACAATGCCTTACAGCCCTCTCTAAGCAGTTTATAGAGTCAGCGTATTGCCCCCAACAATCTAGGTCCTCATTTTACTGACTTCGGAAGGGTGGAAGGCTGAGTCAACCTTGATCCAGTCAGGATTGAACTGCTGACAGTTGGCAGAATTAAGCCTGCAATACTGAATTTTAAACACTGCACCACCAAGGGTCTAGTAGTTCAAACAAGGATCTCTGGGATCTCACAGAAGAATGATGGAGAAGAAGAAGAAGAAGAAGAAGAAGAAGAAGAAGAAGAAGAAGAAGAAGAAGAAGAAGAAGAAGAAGAAGAAGAAGAAGAAGAAGAAGAAGAAGAAGAAGAAGAAGAAGAAGAAGAAGAAGGAAGGGACCTTGGAGGTCATCTAGTCCAACCCCCCCTGCTCAGGCAGGAAACCCTATACCATTTCAGGTAAATGGCTGTCCAGTCTCTTCTTAAAAACTTCCAGTGTTGGAGCATTCACCACTTCTAGAGCAGGTTGTTCCACTGGTTAATTGTTCTAACTGTCAGGAAGTTTCTCCTTAGTTCTAGGTTGCTTCTCTCCTTGACTGGTTTCCATCCGTTGCTTCTTGTCCTGCTTTCAGGTGCTTTGGAGAATAGCTTGACTCCCTCTTCTTTGTGGCAGCCCCTGAGATATTAGAACACTGCTATCATGTCACCCCTCACCCTTCTCTTACACATACCCAATTCCAGCAACCTATATGTTTTAGCCTCCAGTCCCCCAATCATCTTTGCTGCTCTTCTCTGTACCCTTTCTAGAGTCTCGACATCTTTTTTACATCGTGGTGACCAAAACTGGATGCAGTATTCTAGGTGTGGCCTTACCAAGGCATTGTAAAGTGGTATTAGTACTTCACTTGATCTTGATTCTATCCCTCTGTTAATGCAGCCTAGCACTGTGTTGGCTTTTTTGGCAGCTGCAGCACACTGCTGGCTCATATTGAAGTGATTGTCTACTAGGACTCTGAGATCTCTCTCACAGTTGCTAGTATTGAGCAAGGTACCACCTATACTATACCTGTGCATTTGATTTTTCCTGCCTAAATGTAGAACCTTACTTTTTTCACCATTGAATTTCATTTTGTTAGATAGTGCCCAGTGTTCGAGTCTGTCCAGATCCTCCTGTATTTTAAGCCTATCTTCTGGAGTATTGGCTATTCCTGCCAGCTTGGTGTTGTCTGCAAATTTGATGAGTTCCCCATCTATCCCCTCATCCAAATCGTTGATGAAGATGTTGAAGAGCACTGGGTCCAGAACAGAGTCCTGGGGCACCCCACTACATACTTCCTTCCATGTAGATGCAGTTCCATTGAGGACCACATGCTGAGTATGGCCAGCTATGAATCCATGTGGTGGTGATGCTATCTAACCCACATTTTTGTATCTTATCAAGTAGTAGGTTGTGATCTACTTTATCAAATGCCTTACTGAAGTCCAAGTAAATTATATCCACAGCATTCCTCTGGTCCACTAATTTTGTCACTTGGTCAAAGATTATCTTTTCCAGAATCTTCCCAGGTATTGAGGTCAGGCTGATAGGTTTGTAGTTTCCTGAATCCATTTTTTCCCTTTTTTGAAGATGGGAACTACATCAGCTCTCTTCCAGTCCTCTGGTAGTTCCCCAGTGCTCCAGGATCTTTGAAAAATATAGTTCAGTGGTTCTGAGATCATGTCTGCCAGTTCTTTGAGAACTTTGGGGTGTAATCCATCTGGTCCTGGTGATTTGAACTCGTCTAGGCTGGACAGGTGCTCACTTACCATTTTTTTGCCTATCTTAACTTACATTTCTATTCTGTTTTTTATGGCACTGGTTTTATTTATTTTATTTATTTATTTAATTTAATTTGTATACCGCCCTTCTCCCGAAGGACTCAGGGCGGTGAACAGGGCAATAAATACTAAAATACAGAAATACAAAAATTAAGAAGAGATTAAACCATAATGCCCAATAAAACAGATAAATTTACATAAAAACAGTGATAAAATCCCAAAACCCATCAGACCAGGCCGGCTTGTTCAAACAAATAGGTCTTTAGATCACGTTGGAAGGAGCGACGGTCGGAGGCCATCCGGAGCTCAACCGGTTTTGGTAGGTTGGACTGTTTTTTCCCTTTGTGTAAAGACAGATGCAAAAAACGAGTTAAATAGTTCTGCTTTCTCCCTATTGCTTGTCACCTTCTTGCCACTTTCCCCCACTAATGGACCAATCATTTCCTTAACTTTTTTCTTGTTTTTTATATGTTGAAAGAAGATTTTTTTGTTATTTTTTACTTTTGTCGCAAGCCTTAGTTCATTTTGAGCCTTAGCTTTCCTCACTTCATCTTTGCAGGCACGGGCTATTTGCCGATATTCTGACTTAGTTATGTGCCCCTCTTTCCAATTCTTATACTTATCCTTTTTATCTTTCAATTTATGAGAGTTCTTTATGCAGCCATGCTGGTTTCTTTTGAGAGCTGTTATTTTTCTTCTTTGTTGGTATTGTACTAGACTGGGCCTTTATTATCTCACTTTTCAAAATTTCCCAAGCTTCTTGAGTTGTTTTCCCCTTTAGGATTCTCATCCATGGAATTCTTCCCAAGGTCTCTCTAAGTTTATTGAAATTAGCTCTTTTAAAGTCCAAGACTCTTGTTTGGCTGTGTTCTATTGCTTGTGCTTCCAGAATGTTGAATTCCAATATTGCATGATCACTTCCCCTCAAGGTTCCTGTGGCTTCGACACTTTCTATCATTTCATCTCTGTTTGTGAGAATTAAATCAAATATGGCTAATCCCCTAGTTCCCTTTTCTACTTTTTGGGAGAGAAAGTTGTCTGCTAGGTTTGTCAGGAATCTGTTTGATCTTCCACTTGGTGCAGAGTTTGTCTCCCAGTTGATATCAGGGTAATTAAAGTCCCCCATTACTATTGTGATGCGCTTCCTACATACCTTAGTTAACTGACTAGCAAAGAGTTCATCTATTTCCTCTGCTTGGTTGGGTGGCCTATAGTATACACCTATGGCAATGTCATTCCCCCCCCTTTTATATTGACCCAAATGCATTCAAGTTTACAGTTTTCGTCATTGTTGTGCTCTATTTCTGTAGAGATAAAGTTATTTCTTATATAGAGAGCAACTCCACCTCCTCTTTTGTTTAGTCTGTTTCTTTTAAATAGTTTAAATCCCTCTAGCTGTGTGTTCCATTTGTAGGTTTCATCCCACCATGTTCCCGTAATGGTAACAATATCATATCCACCCTCATTTACCTGAATTTCTAGTTCACCCTGCTTACTGTTCATACTCTGTGCATTAGTGTATAGACATTTGAGTCCTTTATGACTGACCCTGTGTTCACTTGCTGCATGGTTCTCTTCAAATATGTGACTAACGGTGCTTATAAGGAAAGATCTCCATGAAAATGAAAGATGTAGATTAAAAAGCGTCTTCCCAATTGACATGGCCTATTTGCAATCAGCAATCAGCTTTTCTCCCCACTCCTCTTGATCCCTCTTTTCTCCTCAAATCAGGGCCTAACCAAAATTGATCATCAAGCATAACCCTCCTCATTGGAGGCACAAATGGCATGCATTTACAACAGTTGCAGCAACCCAAGATCACTTGACCTCCATTTGTGACCTTCCCAGCTGGTTTCCGACAAGCAAAATCAATGGGGGAAGCCGGATTCTCTTAACAACCTTGTGATTCACTTAACAACTGCAGTGACTTACTTAACAAAAAAGGGTGCAACAAAGGTCGCAAAACTGGGCATGATTCGTTTAACAATTTCCTTGTATAGCAACAGAAATTCCGATTCCTGTTGTCATTGTAAATTGAGGACTACCTGTATTGTACTCCCTTTTAGAAATCAGTTCACAGCAGTCATACGATTGAAGCCTGCCTGGCTCGATTGCCTCTCTTGGAATGGACTTTCCATTCCCATTAAAAGAGTAATAGAGTTGGAAGGGACCTTGGAAGTCTTCTAGCACAGCAGTCCCCAACCTTTCCAGCTTGGTGGCGCAGCTCAGCGGGGGAGGTGGGTGTGAGTGACAGACACACGTGCACGTGTACAGCTCCATTTGTGGGAGTAGTGGGCGCAGGCACCCTCTGCTCGCCTGAATGGAGCTTCTCACAAGCGCATCTCTCCTTGGTCCAGGGTTTGGGGACCCTGCAGAAGTCCTTATATCACTTCAGACAAATGGCTGTCCAGTCTCTTCTTAAAAACTTCCAGTGTTGGAGCATTCACAACTTCTGGAGGCAGGTTGTTCCACTGGTTAATTGTTCTAACTGTCAGGAAGTTTCTCCTTAGTTCCAGGTTGCTTCTCTCTTTGGTTAGTTTCCATTCGTTGCTTCTTGTCCTGTTTTCAGGTGCTTTGGAGAATAGCTTGACTCCCTCTTCTTTGGGGCAGCCCCTGAGATATTGGAAGACTGCTATCATGTCACCCCTCGTCCTTTTCTTCATTAGAGTAGAGCAAACATTCCCAATTCCAGCAACTGTTCTTCATATGTTTTAGCCTCCTGTCCCCTGATCATCTTTGTTGCTCTTCTCTGCACTCTTCCCAGAGTCTCAACATCTTTTCTATATTGTGGCAACCAAAACCAGATGCAATATTCCAAGTATATTCTTACCAAGGCACTATAAAGTTTATAAAGTTTTTAAAGCCCAAGGAAGAGTCTTGTGCCACCTTGATCTGTGCATTGTTGTCTCAGTGAAGGAACATAGGTTGCTGGTGAATTAAGGTTAATAATAATAATAGTAATGATAATAATAATAATAATAATAATAATAATAATAATAATAATAATAATAATAATAATAATCTTAGTTGTTAACCCTTTCCCTCTTCTAGGAATTCCTGACCTATGCCAGAAAAGCTCTTCCTTAGGGATTTCCATGGAGAACTAACGTAATAGTCAGCCTTGCTGGCTGAAAGGCGTGTCTGAAAGCCACTGCAGGAGAGCATTATCTCTATGAAATGACAAAGGGGTGGATGGGGAGATTAAAAGTGGAAGGGGAAAAAAAAATCCAATTGATCCAGTGCCGGGAGCATCAGCTACAGGGCACCCAAGGTAGAGAAAAGATGGTCATTCAGAAGAAGCAGCAGGGGACAGAAATAATTAGCACAACCCAATCTGAAAAATAAATAAATTAAAAGAATTATGGGAGGAAAGAAGAGAGATGGGAATTGGGTCCAGGGAGGGAAACTGCAGAATCTTGGCGTGCCAGACTAAGCTTGCTCTACTGGGCACAACCCCATATGGCCGATGGGATGAGTGCCAAGGATTGAATAACTCTGTGGGGAGGAAGCCTCTCTCCCCACAAGCAGTGTCTGAATACAAACACTGTGGCTTGCTTTGCTTTTTGCCCTTTGCTTTACCGCTGATTAACACAATGCCGGTCGAGGTGACAGGTTGAGATAGGATGGAAAGGGAGGAGCCATTATATTCAGGCCAACACTTTGGGCAGGGGGAAGGGGGCAGGTTTGGGTACTCTAAGCTTGGTTTCCAAAAGAAGGAGCCCTCTTTTATTCCCCTCATTTCTATGGGGGGGGTCTTTTCCACCAACATCAGCCCCACAGATAGAACAGAGCAGGAAATCTAGAATGGAATGGGATGGAATAGGATAGGATAGGATAGGATAGGATAGGATAGGATAGGATAGGATAGGATAGGATAGGATAGGATAGGATAGGATAGGATAGGACAGGACAGGACAGGACAGGACAGAATATTCTTTATTGGCCAAGTGTGATTGAACACACAAGGGATGTGCCTCAAATGCATAAGCACTCGGTATACATACAACCACGGCTTTTTTTTGTCATAGAACGCTCAGAACGGAGTTCCGGCACCTTTTTTGGATGGAACCTTGTAAGGTAGGCAAGGCGGGTTGTATGACGTGTGTGAGTTCCGGCACCTTTTTCTTTTACAAAAAAAGCACTGCATACAACTACAAAGTGTTCATTAATCATAAGATACAGCAACAAGTGATAAATCATAGATACCAACAGGGGAAGGAAGTAGGCAAGATGAGAAGATGAGAAAGATAAGAAGGTAAGAATAATAATATCAATACAGTAAATCGCTTAGGCCTAAGATGATGCTACAGTTATTATTATTTTATTAAGATGAATAACAGTCTTGGAAATCTGTGCTGTTCTCCTTGTCCTCTCTCTTATAGTTTGGTGAAAGAAAGAGGCTTCTGTTTGAGCCACTTCTAAATGTTATTTTGTTGCTTGGCCCTTAAAAAAATAATGTTTCTTCATTTTGGTTCTTCTTTTTCATTTCTTTTGCCTAGATAAGAGTTCTTCACATATTTCCATCAAGGTTATTTTCCTTGCACTCAACAGCCAAGTTAGTTCTTGTAGGTGTAGAATAAAAAAATTAAAAGTGTCCTCTCCTGTGACACATTGGGGAATTTTGTGAGCAATAAAATAGAAATGGTTTTTATTTATTTATTTTATATGTCAAATTTGGAGATTGCCCATCATCTTACCCACTGTCTTATTTTGGGGGATGTATTTCTACTTTTCAATATATATATATTGGCGTATTTGGGTCTTTTCCCATGTAGGATTGAGGGTGTCTTGGTGACGTTTCAATGAGGTCCCATTCGTCATCTTCAGGCTGGTGTCTTCGGTTTCATGCTTGTGCGAGCGAAGTGTGATCGGAGCTGCCGTCTCTCTATAAATACTGGTGGGGATGTGTGGGGTGCTGGCTTTGTTACTGTAAGTGGATTGGTTGGCCCGGGATGTTACACCACAGCCTTCTGCTCGGGACATTACATCACAGAATTCAGGAGGTTACAATGCTAAAACCCGGGATATCACAACACAGCAAACCACCCAGGATATTTCAACACAGAACTCAGGAAATCACTACAATAGAGCTCAGGATGTCATCACACAGCCAGGTCGTTACAACACAAAGGACTAACAAGCACACAGCCAGCACCTCAGCCACACAGGATGTTACAAATCAGCCAACTAACCCCCTAACAATAACCCCCTCAACCAATCAGGATGTAACATCACAGCCAACCAATCCGCTTACAGCAACAAAACCAGCACCCCACACATCCCCACCAGTATTTATAGAGAGACGGCAGCTCCGATCACGCTTTGCTCGCACAAGCACGAAACCAAAGACACCAGCCTGAAGATGATGAGTGGGACCTCGTCGAAACGTCACCAAGAGACCCTCAATCCTACACGGGAAAAGACCCGAATACGCCAAGACCTACCTACATACCTATACCCATGAAAATCTACGAAAACAAATATATATATATATCATGTGTGTGTGTGTCTGTGTGTGTGTGTGATTACTTAGTGGTCTCCTATCCAGTTAAAAGAAATAGGTCTCCTTTGAACCACACTCAAAGCCTGTTGATTTCATGGGCACCCCCAGCAGTTTTCTTGACAACAATGTGAAATCGGCTAGCCATTATCCGTTTTTTGTGTTCCTCCAGCTACCTGTGGTTGTGAAAGTTCCACCTTAAATAATCGAAACAGGAAGAAAATCAACTCGTTTGAGCTGATTTGCTGCTGGAAAGGCTGCTGCGTATTCCTTGGACAGCAAAGGTGAACTAACAAGCAAACACTGGAGCGCAGAACAACAGACATGTCCCTGCAAGGCAAAAATCACGAAACTGCCTCTCGCTTGCTTTGGCCATGGCATGCAGGAGAGTTCACGAGAGAAAGCAATTAAGTTGGGAAAAGTTAGTGGTAAAAGGAAACCAGGTCATCAGAGAACCCGGTGGCTGGACACCATCAAAATGACCCCAGCCAGAGCATAGAACAACTCAAAGACGCAGGGCACGATTGGAAGATGTGGAGACACCAGGCCCACGGAGTCGCCAAGCGTCGGACTCAACTGAACTGATAGCCATATCATCATCAAATCCACTTTTATGATGGGTTTTTCAGCTTTCCAGACTATCAATCAGATCAGAGCTAGAAGGGACCCTGGAGGTCTTCTAGTCCAGCCCCCTGCTCAAACAGGAGACCCTATAACATTTCAGACTAGTGGTTGTCCAGTCTCTTCTAGGACTGTTTTATTTTAGTTTAAATTTTATTTTAACATTTTAACATTTAGAAATAGTTACAGTCCTAGCATTTCTTAGTGGCCTCATATCCCACACGTAATCAGAACTAACTATATTTAGGTTTTGGGTCTTTTTTTTTTCATCCAGGGTTGGGTGGAAGTGATAAGCTGTCTAAATTTTACTTCTGAAGGACGAAGGGAAGAAACACACATTTTTGTACTGTAAAGTCGCGTGCTTCACATAGAGACGGACACAGAGCTGGGGTAAAGATGAGTTTATTCTGAACAGAACGAACTGGGGAAACAGGGAAGCCTGGCGTCTATTTGTACCTGCCCAGGTGGATGGCATCCAATCAGTTCAAACCTGGGCTTCCTGCCAGTGCAGGTGACAATGGGTTTAGATCCTGGCTTCCCACCAGGCTGACCATGCCTGGGGCTGTCAACAGCTTAAGTCATTAGGCTTATCCTGAGTGAGCAGTCATCGCCCGGAGCTGTCCAACCCCTCTGCTGATCTGCACCATCAACCTCCTGCTGTGCTGTCCTTTGTGTATGCTGGGAGGCATACACTGCATGTACCAAATAACAAGATCATATAGTCTTTCCTGCAGTGAACACAGTTAAGCTGCCTTGGCCCAGTAGACTAACATCGTTTTCTGAAATAATTATAACTGCTTGTGGTCATGTAGCTTTTTGAGCCTCACCTTTTTAAGGACTGTGGGTGAACTCAGACTTACAAACATTCCTTTTTTTATTTTTTTGCAAGGTGGGGTGGGGGGAGTTGGGTTGTTTTTTTGTTTTCTTTTTTCGTAATTTCTCATCACTGACCCAAGTAAAAAAAAAAAAGAGATGTATTTTTGCAATTGGAAGTGATCCTGCAGATGAAACTAAGAGCACGTAATGGACTTTTGTCACCAGTGATTTGGCCCAGATCCTTTTGGAAGAGCTGACTGCTAATTTTAACCCTCAGAGGTATCCCGGTGTCAGGTTTAAGCCAGGAAATCAACAGTCCTTCCATGGAGTGAGTGCCAGGCTGGAAATCACCACGACTTAGAATTTAGTAATGAGATTCAAACCTAAATTAATACCAGACATTCAATGCATCTCTCTCTCTCTCCCCCATTTCCTTCTTTCTTATTTTAGTCCATTTCTTTCTTGCCAAGGCTGTCTATAGCTTGATTAAAGGCTAGCAGGTTGAACTGCTTTTTTTAAAAAAATTCAGTTTGCATTTTTAATGTAAATTTGCAACAACCATTCTTGAGTGTCCAGCTTTATTTATAGATTGTTACACCTCCATTGGAGTCTCTCTTTTTCAAGTGACCAATAGGAGAAGACAAGGAAGACAAGCTCATTGTTGAATGCAAATATATAAATAAATAAATAAATATACCTAAATAAACCTTTATTGTCAAAGTACAGCATGTGTACATTGAGATTAGCTGAGCCTCCCCCCCCCGTGCTCTCTCCCCCCAACACACAGTAACAACAAACCCTCCATCCCACCACACCACGTGAACCAACTACACCACACACCGGCCTCCCAAGTCAATTCTGCATAAGATTATGTCCCATTTAAAAGCCTAACAGCCCACGGATAAAAGCTATTTTTCAGCCTGTTGGTACGGCTGGCTATATTCCTGTATCTCCTACCGGATGGTAGGAGAGTAAAGAGATACCGTCCAGGGTGTGAGTCATCCCTGAAAATCTTCTTCACTCTTCCAAGGCAGCGGACCTTGGCGAGGTCATCCAGTGGTATCAGGGGACAGCCCACGATGTCTTGTGCTGTGCTCACTACCCTCTGCAATACTTTCCTGTCCGCGGCTGTCAGACCAGCATACCAAACCACAATACCATACGAAATTTTGGGGTTGGTGTGATGATGTCATAGACATACAGGTAGTCCTCACTTAATGATTGGTCAAAGTTACGAAGGATATTCCCTGAAGATTAAGGCAATCCTGGATTTAAAACAGTTTGTTTAGAGACTGTTTGAAGTTACAATGGTGCTGAAAAAAAAAGAGACTTATGATTTTTTTTTCACCCTTATAACTGTTGCAGCATCCTCGTGGCCATGTGATTAAAACTGAGACACTTGGCAACTGACTCATATTTATGACGGTTGCAGTGTCCCTTGCAACCTCCTGACAAGCAAAGTCAATGGGAAAGCCAGATTTATTTAACAACTAACCATAAGAATTTTACTAATATAACAACTAAAGCGGTTCGATGAATAGCTGTGGCAAGAAAGATCACAAAATGGGCAAAATTCACTTAAAAACTGTTTTACTTAGCGACAGAGATTTGGGGGTCAACTGTGATTGAGGACTACCTGTACTTTTGACCAGGATTCAAAGTTCCAATGGATGACCGTTTTTCATGTAATTGCATCTTGGGTGCTTGGCAAGGATCTGCATTTAAGGCCATTTGTAATGTCCCACGGACACATGACTGTTCCAGTTTCCAGCAAAAAAGCACTCATTTTGGACAATAGATTTGTTTTATGATTGCAGTGTTCACTTAATGATCACTACAAAATGTAAAATCGTGGGTGCTTTGACTTACAAACGTCATTATGTGTAATGGAAATTCCTTTGCTGCTAGTCCACATGGAATTTGAGTCTAGATTCCCCAGCCAGTTACTAGGATGAAGGGTGGACTTGACGGCCAGTTGAATGACATTGGGTCAGTTAGGAGGAGATGGTGAGTTCTAGTTCTGCCTTAGGCAGGAAAGCTTCTCTGGTGACTTTAGGCCCAGCCCACCTCACAGGGTTGTTGTTGCGGGAAAAATAGGAGGAGGAAAGTGTTGGGTATTTTCAGCGCCTTCAGCTATTTGTAAAAATAATAAAAGCAGGATACAAATAAACAAATGGCTAAAGAACTTGCAGAAAAAGTGTCAAGAGGTCAAATCTGGGTTCAGGCAAGTTCTCCTATGGTATTACATCACATCACTGAAATGGATTTTCTTCCCCCTTCGGAGCAGAGCAGAGCTGAGCTTCACAGGCAAACGGCGGCCTGCAAACCCCAAGCAGACCCAGCTTGTCATCTTGTGACACCAATGAAGTCCTCCAGAGTTTCTTTCCCTGACGGCTCGCTCTTTCGCTGATGGTTTTATGCAGGAAGAGATGGGAGGATGTGATCCTGTATGGCAAAGGGTTACAGGCACTTGAATCAAATGGCTGGAGTTTGTCTGCCTGAAGCAAACAGTTCAATGCAAGTGATTGTGACACATGCCTTCAAAGCACCACTGTGCAAGGCTGCATGAGCAACACTAGCAACACACAAGGTTGAACCGTGACAGAACTTAGAAAAAGCAAAAGTCCTTGTTGCTTTTTTATTTATTTTAAAAAATGGCATTTGTTGTATTATTATTGTTGAATTGTCTTTACAAAGACAGACGTGAGACCGTAGGCAAGGTTCAAAAGGTTTATTCGATTCAGCTCCCGGCAGCTGACTGTCAAAACACTCCGGGTTTATATAGGGAACTGTCAAACGATTCAACCAATCAGGTAACTGTATTTCCCCGCCGTTCGGAGGACGGCCAATCAACACTCGGTACTTTGACAGCTCGGCGGCTGTCAGGGAATTCCTCTCAGCTGAGCGCTTAGCTCAGTTCGGAGGACCGAGTTGTAGACTGCAGATTTGACAGTTCCGGGAACTGTCAAATCTGGCGCGTGCGCGTTGGCCCCCGGCCGCTCTTTTGACAGCTGTCAACGGGAATGGCGGCCGGCCGGGCGGTGCGCATGCGTCGTTGCTTCGGGCGGCCATTTGACAGCTGTCAACTGTCAAATGTCTGCCGGCCCGGCTTTTTCTCGCGGCTTGGAAACTCCTGGTTTCCAAATATGATTCACCCCCTTTCCCCCCCCTTGAACAGGTATGTTATGCCTAACAACATTTGAACGTTTTAACACAGTATGGTTAACAGATTTTTTGACAGATGGAGGGTTTCCCTTCCATTCAAAGTCTGCGAGGTATGCGGGGGGTCTTCTGGCTCGGCTGGACCGTCGGGGACAGAGGGTGCTTCCTTCGGGTTGCGTGGCCGGAGGAGTTGCTTCTAGGTGGGGCTCGGTCGGTGGCTGTGGGTCCTGGGGAGGGAAGAGTTCATCAGGTCCGGGGGTGTCGGTTGGTGAAGGCTCGCCCAGAGTTGGTTGTAGAGGGGGGTTGGGGAGTGACCTCGGTCGGAGCTGATCTGTGTGTCTGCGTTGCGTGAGTCCTGCCCCAGTGTCCACTGTGTATGATAATGGTCCAGTTTGGTCCAGGATAACCCCCTGAACCCACTTATCCCTTCCCCCATAATCTCGGGACCAAACACTTTGTCCTTTGGCGAATGTTTTTGGCTGGGTGTTTGGTGTCATTTCGGCTGCCGGTCTGTCGGGGTGGAGTCTGTCGAGCCTTGTCACCAGGCGGCGGCCCCATCGTAGTTCGGCTGGGCTCTTGCCGGTGGAGGTGCAGGGGGTAGAATGGTGGGCTAAGAGAAATTGTGCCAAGCGACGGTGCCAGTTCCCCATGATGATTCTTTTGAGGGCGTCATTGGTGGTCCTCACCATAACCTCCGCAAGGCCGTTGGATGATGGGTGGAAGGGAGCCGATGTCGAGTGCCTAATACAATTGCTCCTCGTGAAGATCTGAAAGTCATGAGAAGCGAATTGAGGGCCGTTGTCTGATATAATTACGTCGGGGAGACCGTGTGTGGCGAAGATTCCCCTGAGGGCTTGGATGGTTGCGGCAGAGGTTGTGCTGTGAACCGGGAGAACCTCCAGCCACTTGGAATAACTGTCTACAACTATGAGGAAAACCTGCCCTTGGAAAGGTCCGGCATAATCAATGTGGATGCGGGACCAGGGGTTTTTTGTGAGTTCCCATTTGTGAATTGGGGCTCTGGGTTGGAGTGGGCGAGATTCTTGGCACAAATAGCAACCTGCGATGTATTTTTCTATGTCTTGGTCTATTCCTGGCCACCAGACGTAGCTGCGGGCCAGGGCTTTTGTTTTTACGATGCCTGGGTGGCCCTCATGTAAAGTATGCAATACTTTTGGTCTGTGTTTAAGTGGTACGATTACCCTGCACCCCCATAGCAAACATCCCAAGTGTGACGTTAACTCATTTTGCCTAGAGAAATACGGCTGAAATTCTGTGCCTGGACAGGAGGTTTGCCAGCCGGTGTGTACCCATGCTAACACTCTGCTAAGTGTTTTGTCTTGGGAAGTTGCGGCAGCGATATCATTCGCTGTCAGTGGGCATTCTTGGAGTTCTTGAATAGCTAGGATGTTGCTTGCTGGGTCTGGGTCTAGTTCTGTGTGGGGTAGGGGCAACCTGCTGAGGCCGTCAGCATGACACATTTGGTGTCCTGGCTTGTATATTAGCTTGTATGAATATGCTGCGAGGAATGTTGTCCAGCGCACAATCCTGGGCGACAAGATTTGGGGGGTTTGACGGTCCCAGGTGAATAGTCCTAACAGAGGCTTGTGATCTGTGTAGATCACAAAGGGGCGGCCATAAAGGTAATCGTGAAATTTTTTTATTCCTGCTACAATTGCCAGGGCTTCCTTATCTATCTGGGCATAATTTCTTTCCGTTTTGGAAAGAGTTCTGGAATAATATGCCACCGGGGCTTGGGTGCCATTGCTGTCTAAATGGCTTAAAACTGCTCCAATCCCGTATGGGGATGCGTCGCAGGCTAGGCAGAGGGGTTTGTCTTCTTTGTAGTGGGAAATAGTGGCGTTGCTGGAAAGCATTTGTTTGAGTGTTCTAAAACTGTTTTCATGGGCTGTTGTCCACTGCCAGGCTGCCCCTTTGTCGAGTAGCCTGTGGAGGGGTTCTGCGATCGTTGCTTTCCCTGGCAGGAAGGCATGGTAAAAATTTAAAAGTCCAAGGAAAGCTTGGAGCTCGGTTTTATTCTTTGGGGTAGGGGCGGCTTTGATAGCAAGGACTTTTGAGTTCGTGGGGTGGATTCCCTGCGAGTCAATTTTGTAGCCTAAGAAATCTGCAGATGGGACGCCTATAGAACATTTTTCCCGTTTAAGTTTTAGCCCCGCTTTCCTAAATCTTAATAATACTTCTTGTAGCCTGTCTTCTAAGTTGTTTTCTGATTCCCTGCGATGAGTATGTCATCGAAATAGGGGCATACACCTGGGATTCCTTTTAATGTTTTCTCCATGACTTCCTGGAAGATGCCAGGAGCCACTGAGATGCCGAATTGGAGGCGGTTCAACTTGAAAGCGCCTCGGTGTGAGACAATGGTTTGTGCCTCAGCTGTCTGCCGGGTGACAGGTAGTTGGAGGAAGGCATGCGCTAGGTCGAGTTTGGCGAATATTGAGCCGGACCCAATTTCTGACAGCACGTCCCTGACAGCTGGCACTGGGTATGCATGGGGATTTAATGCGCGGTTTAGAGTCGCCTTATAGTCCGCGCATATTCTCACGTCACCATTTGGTTTAACTGGTGTGACTATGGGAGTTTCCCAGGTTCCCCCGACTGTTGGTTCCAGGACCCCAAGGCTGACTAAACGGTCTAATTCGGCCTCGATTTTTTGTTTCAGCGCAAAGGGGACCCTTCTTGCCTTGATGCGGATGGGACCTACCTCAGGTTTTAATTTGAGGTCTATAGGGGTGCCTGTGTATTTGCCAAGCGTTCCGTCGAAAACGTCCGCGAACGCCTGGCAAACCTGTTCTAATGTTTGGGATTGTATATGGTTGGTGCCCTCTAGGTGGATGCCCAGAGCCTCAAACCAGTCTAACCCAAGGAGGGTAGACCTGGGTGCCTCAGTGATCTGGATCGTTAAGTGTCCCAGGAATTTTTTGTATTCTACTTTTACTTGTGCCTGCCCCTTTAATTGAATAGCGGCTCCCTGGAAATCTGCGAGGAGTATTTTGGAGGGCTGCAGGGGAATACGGCGTCTATTTTTAACCCCAATTTTTCTGAGAGTGTCCCAAGACATTATTGAAACTGAGGAACCGGAGTCGACCTCCATTTCGCAGGGCACCCCTTGAATTTTAACCCAAATTTTAATTTTGGGTTGTAACTGATGGATGGGCGAGATTTTTGTTTTGGCTCGTATGGACAAGACTGAGGGCTGGGGAATTCCTTTGGCTGGGGAAGGGACCTGGGTCCTACCTGCCGGAATTTCCTCAAGCTCGTGGAGGGTTTCCCGGTTCAAACTGCGGCATGCTGAGCGAATGTGCCCGGTCTTCCCGCATCCGTGGCATTTGGCGTTTCTGAAACGGCATGTGGCTCTGGCGTGAGCCCCGCCGCAGCTGGCACACTTTGGTTTCGGCCCTGTGGCGGTGGGTCTTGAACCCGGACCGGCTGGTCTGGATGGCCTGCGGTTCTTCCCGTGGTCGGCGCTCATTTTGCTGAAGCGGGACATGATGTCGTCGACACCGGTGTAGGTCTCTGGTTGCTCGTCGTCCGGCTCCCTGGCGTGGTGGACTGAACCGGCCGGGCTGCTTCTGTACACCGGAGAGCCCTCACGGTGGCTGTCTTCGTAGGCCATGATCTCTAACGTGAGTTGAGCGAGGTCCATCGTGGGCCTGGCTACCAGCTTCCGCTGGAGCCGCTCGTTAGAGAGACCGACGATAACCTGGTCTCTGATACGGTCTTCCAGGTCGGGAAATTGGCACCTGCGGGCGGCGTGACGTACCCCCGCGATGAAGGCTGTGGTGGTTTCGCCCGGTTGCTGGCGGCGGCGGGCGAAATGGAGGCGCCAGTATAGCTCGGACCGATGGGGCATGAAGTGCTTGCTGAGGCGGTCAGTCAGCACGGCGTACGGGACGGTCGCGATGGGGTCAGGGCTGCAAAGCCCTACGGCGATGTCATAGACGGCGGGCCCGCTGAGACAGAGGAGGGCGGCAGCTTTGTGGCGGTCCTCTGTTATCTTATTGACAACAAGGTAGCCTTCAATTTGTCCCCAGTGCGACTCCCATCCTTCAGGATGGCGGACGTCGAATTCTCTGACGTGACCTAAGATTGCCATGGTCTGGGTCCACAGTACTGTTCAAGCTGCTGAAAAGGGTTCCTTTGCCCTCCAAGTGGCTTCAGCAGTGACTTGTCAGCGGGAGGGATCGGAACTCCTTCGCGGTGTGACTCAGCTCAGTTGGCAGCTCTATAGTACCGGGATCCCACCCTCGTCGCCAGGTGAATTGTCTTTACAAAGACAGACGCGAGACCGTAGGCAAGGTTCAAAAGGTTTATTCGATTCAGCTCCCGGCAGCTGACTGTCAAAACACTCCGGGTTTATATAGGGAACTGTCAAACGATTCAACCAATCAGGTAACTGTATTTCCCCGCCGTTCGGAGGACGGCCAATCAACACTCGGTACTTTGACAGCTCGGCGGCTGTCAGGGAATTCCTCTCAGCTGAGCGCTTAGCTCAGTTCGGAGGACCGAGTTGTAGACTGCGGATTTGATAGTTCCGGGAACTGTCAAATCTGGCGCGTGCGCGTTGGCCCCCGGCCGCTCTTTTGAGCTGTCAACGGGAATGGCGGCCGGCCGGGCAGTGCGCATGCGTCGTTGCTTCGGGCGGCCATTTGACAGCTGTCAACTGTCAAATGTCTGCCGGCCCGGCTTTTTCTCGCGGCTTGGAAACTCCTGGTTTCCAAATATGATTCACCCGTTATTATTATTATTATTATTATTATTATTATTATTATTATTATTGTTGTTGTTGTTGTTGTTGTTGTTGTTGTTGTTGTTGGTAGTAGTAGTAGTAGTAGTAGTAGTAGTAGTAGTAACCCTCCAGTTTATGACTGCTCACTTAGTGGACTGTTCGAAGCTACAACCTACCTGGAAAAAGGGAGTTACAACTCTACAAATTCACAACAGTGTGTGGTTCAACACTCACAACATACTGTACAACCAGAATGGGGAGGCTCCTTTAGTGTTATATAATGAGGGCTTACATGTCTTGTCAGAGTCTAACTGAAGTTTAATATTTTCATGACAATTTGTGGTTGAGTCCTCTTTCTAAAGACAGTTTATAACAGAACAAAACAGGAATGAAAATAACCATCATAAAGAAACACACACACACACACACACACCACGAATACAGTAATTTTCCTCTCTCTCCCCCAGTGGCAAACTAAATTACAGCATTCAGAGGACCTTAATCCCAGAGAACAAAGGAGATCAACTGTGCTCCAAAGTCCATGCTTCGGTGCTGGAGGCATTGCAGGGGAAGATGGGACATATACTAATCCAATCCAACCCAATAACTTGGCCTCTGGTTTCTACCCCAGATGACCCCAATAGCATTCCCATAGAGAGTCTCCCTTTAATTAAATAAAAACTAAGCAATATTATTTTGGGAAGATGCAAATTGGAAAAGAAGATTTTACAAGGGGTGGTGGGTGGTGGGAGAAAATCTTTTATGAAACCTCTGTCATCCTGGCTGTCCCCTCCCCATTACACTTCCTTCGCCGCCGCCCCCAAATTCCACCGCTCAACTCCTGCTGAGTGTGCAAAGTTCAGACTGAACACTGCAAAAATGTGATGCATCCCCCCCTTTGTAAAAAAAAACAACAATGGGGGGGGAGGAATTCTTCAGCCCCATTTGCTTAAGGTGTTCCTTTGCAACGCATTAACAGGCTAACACATTCCATCAGTACAATTTTCCCGTCTGCTCTTCCCCCCCCCATCCTGCCATCTCCCCACCCCCAGCTGGCCCCAGGTGTCCTCCAGACATTTCCACACTTGGTGACAATACTCGGCATTGAAAAACCACTCCTGTCAACACAATCCCTGCCTGTTGTTTTTTTTTTACAGTGCCATGGAAACGGAGAAACATCTGATGGAGCCTATTCAAGATCCGCATAAATCAAGAAAGAATTACCCTCCATGGAGGTGGGGGGGGGTGTAGTCTGAGATTCACAAGGTTTCCCCTTGCCCCCCTGATCCACATCATCATTGCTATAATCTATTTGGCCCAATTATCAACACCAGTAAAGCAAGACTGGACACCCCCCCCCCCCGATTTTTTTTTTAAGCAACAACTTTAAAAAAAAGATAGCAGGGGGGAAAAACAAAATGATAGAATATGCAGGCTAGCCTTCTAAGAGGCAAAATTGACTAATTATGGCTTATTGGAAAAATCACCAGATTAAGTCCGTTCAGAAATTAGTAGTACAGGTAGTCCTCGACTTATGACCACAACCGAGCCCAAAATCTATGCTGCTAAGCGAGACGTTTCTTAGTAAATTTCACCCCGTGTTACGATCTTTCTTACCACATTTGTTAAGTGAATCACTGTAGCTGTCCAGTGAGTAACGTGTTTATTAAGTGAATTGGGATCCTCAATGGACTTGGCTTGTCAGAAGATCGCAAAAGGGGATCACGTGACCCCAGGACACTGCGACCGTCATAAATAGGAACCCGTTGCCAAGCATCTGAATTTTGATCAGGTGACCATTGGGATGCTGCGATGGTCCTAAGTGTGAAAAACAGTCATACGTCACATTTTCAGTGACGCTGTAACTTTGAACAGTCACTAAATGAACAATCGTAAGTCAAGGACTACCTTTAGCAGTAGTTTAGAAATGAAAGCGTATAAAACCTGGGTTACGAAACCATAACAGGTAAACAGATGGTTTGGTCTAGTGCAGGGGTAGGCAACCTTGTCTCTTTTATGACTCGTGGACTTCAACTCCCAGAATTCCTGAGTAAGCATGGCTGGTTCAAGAATTCTGGGAATTGAAGTCCTCAAGTCATAAAAGAGATAAGGTTGCCTACCCCGGTCTAGTGGTTTAAGGCACCAGGCTAGAAACTGGGAGAAAGTGAATTGTAGTTCCTTTTTACATATAAAAGCCAGCTGAGTGATTTTGGACCAATCATCAAGAAAGTGTAAGTTCTAGTCCTGCCTTAGGCATGAAAGTCAAGAGTTACCTTGAACCAGGTTGGGAGTTCTAGTCTCTCCTCATGCATGGAAGTCAGCCGAGTGATTTTGAGCCATTCATCTTCTGTCAACCCAACCTACCTTACAGGATTGTTGTTGTGGGGAAAATAGAGTATTAGATATGTTCATCACCTTGAATTGTTTATAAAGGTAAAGGTAAAGTTTCCCTCGCACATGCGTGCTAGTCGTTTCCGACTCTAGGGGACGGTGCTTATCTCCGTTTCAAAGCTGAAGAGCCAGCGTTTGTCCAAGGACGTCTCCGTGGTCATGTGGCCTGCATGACTAGATGCCAAAGGCGCACTGAACGCTGTTACCTTCCCTATTTTTCTACTTGCATTTTTACGTGCTTTCGAACTGCTAGGTTGGCAGAAGCTGGGACCAGTAACAGGCGCTCACTCTGTTATGCGGCACTCGGGATTCGATCCGCCAAACTGCCGATATAAACAAAATAAGTAAAATAAAATAGAAGTAAAATAAGAGACAAAACGAGAAACAATTGCATTCTATTATGGTCTATAAATAATTCGATGAGCTAGCTTAAAGCTTGATTTGTCATTTTATGGAAATCCCAAGCTCTAACTTGTCCAATAACAGCCGTGTGATTCTCTGATTACCTGACAGCAACTGAGGTTTATGAAACCTCTATTGATTGACCCACTTAGTGGCCACCTGGAGAATTCTGGGAGTTGAAGTCCCAAAATCTTAAAAGTTGCCAAGGTTAGACATCTCTGTGTTAGACCCAAAGTTCTCAAATTTTGTCTGGATTATAGCAGCAACCCCACTACTTCAGCTGTCTTGTTTTGAAAAATAAACTGGAAAAGTTTGCCCATCTCTCAGAAACCAGTGAGTCAAACAGTACTTCAATGTCCAAATTACTGAATTAACAGCTTGTTCACTGAAAGCCAATACTGTAGAAGCAGGGAGGCAACAATTAAAAGGGGTGTGCAGTGTGCTGCAGCTGCCAAGAAAGCCAACGCAATCCTAGGCCGCATTAACAGAGGGATACAATCGAGATCACGTGAAGTGTTAATACCACTTTACAAGGCCTTGGTAAGGCCACTCTTGGAATACTGCATCCAGTTTTGGTCACCACGATGTGAAAAAGATGTTGAGACTCTAAACAGAGTTCCCGAACCTTTCCAGGTTGGTGGCCCAAGGAGAAGAGGGGAGGTTTTGTGGGAAGGGCATGCATGCGTGAGTGGGGACCCAAGCATTCTCAATGCTCATGCGAGTGGGGCCCCAAGGGCCTGTGATGCTCATGCGAGTGGGGCCCTGAACACCCATGACGCTCATGTCAGTGGGACTGTGCGCTCATGCACACACACACACACACACCAGCCAGCCTCTCAAGAGGTCCAATTGCGAAAAGGCCACGGACTAGTGGCTGTGGCCCACAGGTTGGGGGCCCCTGCTCTAAAAAGAGTGCAGAGAAGAGCAGCAAAGATAATCAGGGAATTGGAGACTAAACCATATAAAAAGAATGGTGGTGAATGCTCCAACACTGGAGGTTTTTAAGAAGAGACTGGACAGCCATTTGTCTGAAATGGTATAAGGTTTCCTGCCTGAGCAGGGGGTTGGACTAGATGACCTCCAAGGTCCCTTCCAACTTTATTATTATTATTATTATTATTATTATTATTATTATTATTATTATTATTATTATTATTATAGTACGTCTACTTTAATGAAGAGAAGGACGAGGGGGGACATGATAGCAGTATTCCAACATCTCAGGGGCTACCCCAAAGAAGAGGGAGTCAAGCTATTCTCCAAAGCGCCCAAAGGCACGACAAGATGCAATGGATGGAAACTAATCAAGGAGAGAAGCAACCTGGAACTAAGGAGGAATTTCCTGACAGCCAGAACAATTAATCAGTGGAATGTCTGGCCTTCATAAGTTGTGGGTTGTCCAACGCTGGATGTTTTTAAGAAGAAATTGGATAATAGCCAGTTGTCTGAAGAGGTTTAAGGTCTCTTGCACAAGCAGGGGGTTGGACTAGAAGACCTCCAAGGTCCCTTCCAACTTTGTTACTCTGTTACACTCATTGGCCAGAAAATGAAAAGGATTGTTGGAGATTCCTGATCAAATGAAAAGAGCTTTGGATCTATTGACTCATTTGATCTTCTTAAATTCCAGGATACACCCTTCTTTTGGCTTACAGCCTGGATGTGTGAGAGAAATTAAACAGCTCTTATTGCCAGATATTTTTCTCGACATGTTTCTGGAGGAATCAGTACTGGGCAGTAGGAGAGTCAGAAAGGGGGTGGGGGGGGGAAGGAAATATAGGGACTACTGAGAACAGAAGCGGGCTGCCTAAGCTTCTGTTTTCGCCTCTCCTTCTTGGAACCTCCAGAGAATTCCCAGATGTGAGATTACCACATCTTGGCCTGTAAAAGTCCAGATGACTTTTAGAAGGCAGCAAAGGGATGTTTCAAAAACTATATATCTTTTTTTTACTGCTGTCTAGCAATTATCAAGGGACGCGGTGGCTCAGTGGGTTAGGACGCTGAGCTTGTCGATCAGAAGGTCGGCAGTTTGGCGGGTCGAATCCCGAGTGCCGCGTAACAGAGTGAGCGCCTGTTACCCGTCCCAGCTTCTGCCAACCTAGCAGTTCGAAAGCACGTAAAAATGCAAGTAGAAAAACAGGGACCACTACGGTGGGAAGGTAACAGCGTTCCGTGCGCCTTTGGCGTCTAGTCATGCCGGCCACATGACCACGGAGACGTCCTCGGACAAACGCTGGCTCTTCGGCTTTGAAACGGAGATGAGCACCGTCCCCTAGAGTCAGAAACAACTAGCACGCATGTGTGTGGGGGGGAACCTTTATGTTTACCTAGCAATTATCAGGATATTTGCAGGCCAGATCCACCTTATCACATTGCCCCAGAGGAAAGGGCAAAACTTCAGTTATGCAAAGTTATCTTTAACTCAGAGCATGGGAAATAAGAGATAAGAAAACTTTTGCATACTTGTTTCAATTTTTACAATGCCCCCAACTTCTTAATCATCAAAATAAATCTCTTAAAAGTATTGGCTGGGTGTTTTGATTTTTCCCATCTCCCCTATGCACCCTGCAGGCCTCCAGACCTGCTTTTCCATTTCAAATAATGATGTAATAAATAAGCACGTTCTTTATGCAACTTACAACCATTCAGTGGGGAAAAAAATGAGTTACAACCCATCCTCACACTTATGAGAGTCAAAGTATCTCTAAGGTCACGTGATCAAAATTTGGACATTTGGCACATATTTATAAAAATTGCAGCATCCTGGGATCATGTGATCACCCTTTGTGATCTTCCCAGATGGCTTCTAACTATCAAATCAGATTTGCTTAATGTCCAGGTTATTTCCTTAACAAGTGCAGGAATTTGCTTAAGGTCATAGAATAGAATAGAATAGAATAGAATAGAATAGAATAGAATAGAATAGAATAGAATAGAATAGAATAGAATAGAATAGAATAGAATGGAATGGAATGGAATGGAATGGAATGGAATGGAATGGAATGGAATGGAACGGAACGGAACGGAACAGAACGGAACGGAACAGAACAGAATAACAGAACTGGAAGGGACCCTGGAGGTCTTCTAGTCCAACCCTCCTTGAGCAGGAGAACCTATACCATTTCAGACAAGTGACTGAACAACCATCTTGCTTAGCAAAGGAAATTCTGACCACAATTGTGGTTGTAAGTCAATTTTACACAGCCTCTTGCCAAGGGCTTAGAACATGGAAGAATTTGGACCTGGCTCAGAAATATAAAAACCACATCCTCTTTGCAAATACGCCATTTACTGGCAAAGGGTGCATTTTAGACTCGAGAGAACACAGGTAGTCCTTGACTTACGACCACAACTGACCCAAAATTTCTGTTGCTAAGCAATACAGTTGTTAAGTGAGCTTTGGCCCTTTTACAATCTTCCTTGTCGCAGTTGTTAAGTGGATCACTGCAGTTGTTAAGTTAGTAACCTGGTTGTTAAGTGCATCTGGCTTGCCCATAGACTTTGCTTGTCAGAGAGTCGCAAAAGGGGTTCATGTGACCTTGTGACAAAGCAAAGGTCATAAATATGAGTCGGTTGCCAAGCGTCTTAATTTTAATCTCATGACCATGGGTATGCTGCAGTAAGTCATAAGTGTGAAAAACAGTCATAACTCACTCCTTCCAGTGCTCCTTGTAACGTTGAACGGTCAGTAATCAAGTGATTGTGAGTAGAGGACTACCTGTAAAGGAAATAAAGTACAACTTGTTGAGGTTTGTAGTACCCCTTCTGCTTTTATCCTGCTCCTCCCAACAGCTGGTGCCGCATGTCACATCTGGAAAGCACCAGTTTTCAGTCAGGTTTTTTTAGGCTATGGCAACCAGCAGCAGATTTCAAAACAGAAGAAGGAGTTTAAATAAAGCTGCATTAGTTCCATCTCTGGGGCAAGGCACTACAGAAACAGCTTGTGCTGAAGCTTGTACAATACGACAAGAATCTTATGCCTTGCCAATTTTTTTAAAAAAACAAAACGTTTCCCCGATGACAACAGAAAGTATTTAGTAACCTTGGCACTTGTTCCTGTTAATAAATGAACTTTATTGGCAGCTCTAAGTAAAAGCTACTGGGACAGTGGTGAAGAAGAAATTATAAAGGGGTTTTTTTAAGAAAAATAATCCTTAACTTACAACCATTTGTTTAGCAACTATTTGAAGTTACATCTGCATTGAAAAATGTGACTTAAAACTGGTCCTCAGACTTACAGCATTCCCAGGGGTCATGTGATCAAAATTCGGGCACTTGTGTTTAAGACAGTTGCTGTACCCCATAGTCATGTGTTCATTATATGTGACCTTCCCAGCTGGTTTCTGACAAGCAAAATCAATGGGGGAAGCCAGATTTACTTAACGACTACACTGTGGCAAAAAAGGCCGTAAAATGAGGCAGGACTCACTTAACAATCACCTTGCATGAATGGCTGGGGAATTCTAGGAGTTGAATTGTTGTAAACCCAAAGGTGCTTTTTCACAAGGAAAATTAATTCCTTCCTTCCTTCCTTCCTTCCTTCCTTCCTTCCTTCCTTCCTTCCTTCCTTCATTCATTTTATTAAATTTATATGCCGCCCTTCTCCTTGAGGACTCAGGGCGGCTCACAACAATAAAAATTAAAAAAACATAGAGTAAATTTTTTAAAGAGAATTAAACAATAAATACGAAATTACAAAACAATTTAACCCAGTAAAAGCCTAATTAAAAATCGTAGTCAGTCCAGGCCCGCTTGTTCGAACAACCAGGTCTTCAGGTCACGGCGGAAGGACCGAAGGTCAGGGGCCGTCCGCAGCTCCAGAGGCAACTCATTCCAGAAAGTCGGCGCGCCCACAGAGAAGGCTCTCCCCCTGGGGGTCGCCAGCCGGCATTGCCTGGCCGAGGGAACCCTGAGGAGGCCGACTCTGTGGGAGCAAACCGGGCGATGGGAGGTTGACAATGGCAGCAGGTGGTCTTGCAAGTACCCCGGGCCTAAGCCATGCAGGGCTTTAAAGGTTATTACCAGCACCTTAAATCGCACTCGGAAGGTAACCGGAAGCCAATGTAGCTTGCGCAGGAGTGGTGTAACATGGGAGTACCGAGATACTCCCATAAGCACCCGCGCGGCCGCATTTTCTTGGACTTTCTTGTTTTTCTTTGAAGACCTTTTGCTTCTCATCCAAGAATCATCTTCAGTTCTGACTGGATTCTGGGGAATGGGAGGATTTATACTCCTTGCAGAGAGCTAATCATTTGCATTCTTTGAGAGAGTCATTGAGACCACCCGTAGGTTTATCCGCGTTATCAAATGGTGCAAATGGGCTTGGAGCCTTCTTGGAACTGCTGAAAGGACCGTGTTGTAGACTGCAGATAGCTGATGTTGTATCCCTCCCACTCTGTTGACAGAAGACAGTTCAGTTTTGACCTAGTTGGCTTCTTTGACCCCTCTTTCAAACCAGCAGTCCTCTCTGTCCAAAATGTGGACTTTGCGGTCTTCAAAAGAGTGGCCTCTGTCTTTTAAATGCAGTTGGACTGCTGAGTCTTCTCCTGATGAGTTTGTTCTCCTACTGTGTTTTCCAAAAAATAAGACCCGGTCATTTTTTTTTGGCCTCCAAAAGAGACAGTAGGTCTTATTTTCACAGGATGTCTTATTTTTTCCCCCAACACCTGCCTGTTCTGTACCAGGCTGCTACCGGCCCTGCAGAAAAAGCAGGGACAACCCCTTTACAAATGGCAAGAGGCTGGAATAAAGCCTGCCAAATTTATTAACATAAAACAGACACCAACCATGAAACAGGAGCTATGAAACAGGACTATTCAAGCGGTTGCCTTCAGCAAACCAGCCCTCCCACACATTCCCCTTTTATACAGTTCAGGACGTGGCTTCTCTCTGCCTCCTTCCGAGGTACCCCATTGCCTTCCTCTGTTTACTCCTGATTGACTGCCTCCTGCGTTGGGCGTCCTGGAACAGGGCCAGCTGTGGGTCATCTTCATCCATGCTGTCAGGCTCACACAGCTGGGTCTCTGTCGTGACCAGGTGGGAGGGGCCTGGCTGAGGGCTCTGCGGAGCCTCAAGGACATCATCAGCAAGCTCTTCGACTCCCCCCTCCTCCTCCTCCGACCCAACTGCTGAACCCACAGGCTGACCCTGAATCACAACACTGCCTTGCCTCGCAGCAGTAGCACCAACAGCACCATCCAGCAGTTGCTTGTGGAAGGAGGCCACACTGTGCCATGCCGCTGCCACAAGGTGACACAGGTAGGGGAGGGGGTGGAGCTGTCCCAAGGACTCCATAGGCCAGACGTGTCAAACTCGCGACATCACGTGACGTCACGCAACGTATCAGAACTTTTTCGCCATTGCCGGCAATGGGGTGGGCATGGTTTCCTGATGACGCGTCCGGCCCATGGGCCAGCAGTTTGACACCCTTGGCATAGGCGATTCACACAGTTTCCAAGCACCCCATAGGTGCCCAAACATTGTTCACTTGGATGGAGAAATGCTTGCAAAAGCAGTACTTGGAAACCGAAGGATTTGCCCCATCATCAAGCGCCCCATTTGCAAGCAGACAAAGCTTCCAGTCTCTCTCTGGGCAAAAAGTGTGCAGCGCATCCGGATCGCCTGCCTCCCCTCCCCCACCTCTGTGCTGGACTTACTTGCGCTGCTCCAAGGGGTCCGGTGGGCTACGGCTGCTGCCAGACACCGTCAGGTCCCATGCATTCATCACTTGTGCTGGCCAGGCCTGCCCCCCCGGGTTATTTTGGGGGTAGGGATTATATTAGGCCCACCCCCAAAAATCAGGCTAGGGCTTATTTTGGGGGAAACACAGTATATTGTGCCAATCTCCATAGACACAAGTCTTAAAGTTGAGACAGTTGGGGACTCCTGATCTAGAGCGAAAGGAAGCTTGCAGGGGATCAACCAAGCTGGAAATTTCCCCCAGAATTTTGCAACACTAATCACAGTTGTTTTGGCCCTATCTGCGCACTCAGATGGTTAGGGACACCTCATATTTTATGGAACCAAAATGCTGCCCAGGAGATTTGCTAGTGACGAGGATTGTGAGAAAAGTAACAAGCATCTGGTGTCGAACTGCTTTGGGGCAAAAGCGAAGGTTGCATCAAAACACAGCACGACATTTTATTTTCTTTTACTTTTGTTTTCGGAGAGAAGCAATGCCCAAGACCTCCAAAACAGCTTTTTTTCCAGTTCATCTGAGAGATGACCAAGGACCACCTCACTGCTGAGGCTTTGCCAATGCCATCTTCCTTCTTCAGCCCCCCATAATTCAGGCGGTCCTCAACTTTCAATAATTTGTTTAGCAACCATTTGAAGTTACAACGGCACTGAAAAAGGGATTTATTTCTTCTTTTTCACACTTATGACTATTGCAGCATCCCCACGTTCATGCAATCAAAATTCAGCTGCTTGGCAACTGGTTCATATTTAGGACAGTCGCAGTGTCCTGGGGTCACGTGATCCCCTTTTGCGACCTTCAGACAAGCAAAGTACCTCAGGGATCACCTGCTGCCGGCATCAACTTCCCTCCGCCCTGTGCGTTCCCACAGAGAGGGCCTCCTCAGGGTGCCACCGGTCAGAGAATGTCGTCTGGTGGCCCCCAGGGGGAGGGCCTTCTCTGTGGGTGCCCCGGATTTATGGAATTGGTTGCCGGTCGAGCTCCGGATGGCGCCCGACCTTCGCTCCTTCCGACGCGATCTGAAGACTCACTTATTTGAACAAGCCGGCCTGGCCTGATGGGGGATGGGTTGGGATTTTACTGTTGTTTTTAATATATCTATTTATTGTTTTAGCTGGGCATTGTGTTTAATTCTTTTTAACTTTTGTATCTTTGTATTTTTATATGTTTGCCCTGTTCACCGCCCTGAGTCCCTCGGGAGAAGGGCGGTATATAAATAAAATTTAAAAAAAAAGTCAATGGAGAAGCCAGATTCACTTAACAACCATGTTACTAACTTAACAACTGCAGTGTTAACAACTGCAGCAAGAAAGGTCATAAAATCAGGCAAAACTCATTTAACAACTTTCTGGCTTAGCAACAGAAATTTGGGGCTCACTTGTGATTGCAAGTCTGGGACAACTGATAAGAATTCTCCAAGAGGGAATTAAAGCACAGAGGGTGGGAGGGCTATGTGGCAGAATGGTTAGAGCAACGCCTTTCTCTTTTTCATTCTCTTTCTTTTCTACCCTCCCATGCACAAATCACCGCTGGAAATGATTTGCCGCAGGTGACTTAAAAAAAATAAAATTGTACACAATAAACCCTGAATCATAAAAAAAGGGGCCAAGCGCCTTAAGCATTAGACCAAACTACCATTTTCCATGAATTCTTACAGTGGCATCATAAACTGCATGACGGATCAGTTAACTCATCTGGATTCAATCCCATCAGAGCAAGGAGAGTCAGATTCAGAGTTAGACACTTCTGTTTTATTTTCCCTACCTCTCGCTCTTTTCCTTTGTGTCATGCCCAGTGACAACAACAACAACAACAACCGAGAGTCCCTCTGTTGAGCAGTGGGACAATTTCTATCTAAAAACCAGGTCCTCTGCACATAAATAAAGACCAGACAATAGTTCAGATGAAAGATATACAAAGGCTGCAATGGTATAGGGTTTCCTGCCTGAGCAGGGGATTAATAATAATAATTCTGGAAAGGGCCTTGGAGGTCATCTAGTCCAACCCCCTGCTCAGGCAGGAAACCCTATACCATTTCAGACCAATGGCTGTCCACTCTCTTCTTAAAGGCTTCCAGTGTTGGAGCGTTCACCACCTCTGGAGGCAGGTTGTTCCAGTGGTTAGTTGTTCTCACTGTCAGGAAGTTTCTCCTTAGTTCTAGGTTGCTTCTCTCCTTGACTAGCTTCCATCCATTACTTCTTGTCCTGCTTTCAGGTGCTTTGGAAAATAGCTTGACTCCCTCTCCTTTGGGGCAGCCCCTGAGATATTGGAACATTGATATGTCACCTCTAGTCCTTCTCTTCATTTAACTAGACCAGGGGTCAGCCACTCGGAACAGGTTCCCTCACAAAAAGGAAAAACTGGGAGCCGCAAAAAATATGTGCACATGCGCGTACGTACAGGGTTTGACTGAAGAGTGGAGCCAAGGCGAGATATGCACCTACCCTGCAAATTTGAATTGATTGGTTGAACTTTTTTAGTCCCACTTTTTTTTGGGGGGGGACTGCACATGGCAGAGGTCTGGGAGCCGCAGGAGACGGCTGAAAGAGCCGCATGCGGCTCCGGAGCCACGGGTTGCAGACCTGTGAACTAGACATACCCAACTCCAGCAACTGTTCTTTATATGTTTTAGCCTTCAGTCCCCTAATCATCTTCGTTGCTCTTCTCTGCACTCTCTCCAGAGTCTCAACTAGACTAGACTAGAATATCTTCAAGTTCCCTTCCAACTTTGTTCTATTCTGTTGTCTGCCTGCCACGTACACATGAGCACACAGGCAAATACACTCCAACCATCCTATGCGATGTACTTTGAGAATGCTCAGATACCGATCAAGTTCCATCACGTGGGATCTGAGCCCTTCTACAAATTACAAAGCAGCAGTACAGAAAGAGTAATTTATTACCCATCTTGCTGAACTGCTATTAGATGAGGAGGAAGCTGGTAGGGGGTAGAGCAATTAAAAATGATAGCCTGGAGGCAGGGTCTGTAAGGTCATCTTTGATCAAAGGGACAGATTTGGAAGAAAAAGAGGGTTGAAGAAGTACAAAAGACAAGGGCTGAAGGGTGTGAGCTAGCCACAGGATAATTATTCAGTTTGAAATGTGCCTTTCAGACATCCCAAGTTTTGGGGTGAACAGCCCTCTTCCTCAAAATCACTTATTTCTTCGCAATTTGACAAGCCCACTTAAGGGAACGGGTTGCAGACTACTAAAAAGATATCCCGGAGAAGTAGCTATCATATTGGGACTCTCCTCCAGAGCCTTCCCTGACTCAATTTACCCTACAATGACTTAAGATGACGGATATTCTGGTCCTTATGATGGTCGTAGGTCAAGGCCTACCTGTCATGTTCTGTAGAGAGTTCAGTCTTTGTACAATCTATCCAAAGGAGGGTAATTTGAGTATGGTCATTTGTGTCTGGAGTGAGAACTCTGAGTTGATGTTATTGATAATGTATTGGTATGTCCGTCTTATCAGGGTAGCAGAATAACAGAACAACAGAGTTAGAAGGGACCTTGGAGGTCATCTAGTCCAACCCCCTGCTCAGGCAAGAAGCCCTATAGCATTTCAGGCAAATGGTTGTCCAGTCTCTTCTTAAAAACCTCCAGTGTTGGAGCATCCGCTGCTTCTGGAGGCAGGTTGTTCCACTGGTTAATTGTTCTAACTTTCAGGAAATTTCTCCTTAGTTCTAGGTTGCTTCTCTCTTTGATTATTTTCCATCCGTTGCTTCTTATTCGGCCTTCAGGTGCTTTGGAGAATAGTTTGACTCCGTTTGTGGCAACCCCTGAGATATTGGAGCACTGCTATCATGTCACCTCTAGTCCTTCTCTTCAATAAGCTAGACATACCTAATTCCGGCACCGTTCTTTATATGTTTTAGCCCGCAACCCCTTGATAATCTTTGTTGCTCTTCTCTGAAGTCTTTCCAGAATGTTGTTGTTGTTAGCTGTGAAGTTGCGTCTGACCCATTGCGACCCTATGGACAACGTTCCTCCAGGCCTTCCTGTCCTCTACCATCTTCTGGAGTCCATTTAAGCTCAGGCCTACTGCTTCAGTGACTCTATCCAGCCACCTCGTTCTCTGTCGTCCCCTTCTTCTCTTGCCCTCGACCTTTCCCAGCATTAGGCTCTTCTCCAGTGAGTCCTTCCTTCTCATTAGGTGGCCAAAGTATTTGAGTTTTAGCTTCAGGATCTGGCCTTCTAAAGAGCAGTCAGGGTTGATCTCCTCTAGGTAGGACTGACCGGTTTGATCGCCTTGCAGTCCAAGGGACTCGCAGGAGTCTTCTCCAGCACCACAGTTCAAAGGCCTCAATTCTTTGGCGCTCAGCCTTTTTTATGGTCCAGCTTTCACTGCCATACATTGCAACTGGGAAGACCATAGCCTTGACTATACGCACTTTTGTTGACAGGGTGATGTCTCTGCTTTTTAGTGTGCTGTCTAGATTTGCCATGGCTTTCCTCCCCGGGAGCAAGCGTCTTTTAATTTCTTGGCTACAGTCCCCATCTGCAGAATATCAACATCTTTTTCATATCATGATGATCAAAACCGGGCGCTGTATTCCAAGTGTGGTCTTACCAAGGTACTAACACTTGCTGTGATCTTGATTTTGAGTATTCTCCAACACCAACCTTCAAAACTGTCAGGGAATTGCGCAGCAGGTGTCCAAACTGAGCCAGAGACGCTGACATGAACTTGTAGTTTTATACAAATAAATATATTTTGCTTCTGTATATACAGCAAACAAAATAGTCAGGCAAACAGGAGCATCGTGAGGTAAATCACAGAAGAAAAATGGCGGGGGAAAAGGGAAACTCGCCTGCCCAAACCCACCAATTCCAGCTATTAAAGTTAAATATCTTTTTTTTTTATTAAAGAGTTTTACAAAAACAAAATTTTACAATATATCCCCAAATCCCTCCCACCCCAAACCCACCCACTTCCCCCCCCCACTTCCCAGAGCTAAATACAGGATTATAGTTACAATAATCATATTCTAAATAAAAATTATGCATAATATACAATTAACCAAATTCATAATGCGCTTTAACTCTCTTTTAACATAACTACAAACAACATACCAATAACAATATCCCACTAAAATCTACTCATAAGCTAAATGATACTTTTTAGTCCCATATTTGTTTTGAATATAATTTATCCATCTCCTCCAAACTGAAATATATCTTTCCTGTGAATGATCCTTTAGATAAGCAGAAATCTTAGACATTTCTGCAAGATTCGAAACTTTAAACACCCATTCTTCTACAGTGGGCAAACTATCCTTCTTCCAATATTGTCCCACCAGTAACCGTGCTGCTGTTATCATGTTCAACATCAAGTTAGTTTCTTTAACATCACAATATACAACAATGCCCAATAAAAACAATTGTGGGGAAAACTTTATCTTTCTCTTAAAAATCTTTTGAATGTTCCACCAAATTTTAATCCAAAAAGCTTTTAGATTTCTACAAGTCCACCACATGTGAAAATAGGTAGCTTCTAAACTACCACACCTCCAACATTTAGACTGTAAATTAGGATACATGTTGGACAATTTCTTGGGATCCAGATGCCATCTATAAAACATTACGTTAAATATCTTAACAAAAAAAACCATCCGTACTCTTCCAGAATAGATTTTCCCCCAATCCCCAATTAGATTTGGAGGCTTTTAATCATGCACTAAGCCTCCACATGGAGGATGTCCTGTCCTTGCCAGAATATCCTCTCACCCACAAGCCACCTCAAGAAGGATAGCTGTTGACTGCAAAGATGGCTGACCAGGCTGCGGAGAGGTCAGAAGGAGGCCAGGCTGGTGCCTTTGGAAAAATAAAACCGATTTCAGAAGGGGGAAGGCTCTGAAAATTGTAGGGCTTTACAAATCAAAACCAGAGCCCTGCACTTGAAGAAAAGACCAGTATGGTGGGGTCAGGAAGAGGTGATGAAGTTTTGCTGAGCAGGTCAGCCAAAAAAATAAAGGGAGGAAGCCAAGAGCCCCAGATCGACAGAAGAGTAAATTGAGAAGTTGGGAGTAACAGCCAACGGACAGGGTGAGAAATGGCCGAGGTCACACAAGCTGGAGAACTTTCAGCTCGAATCTCAAATTTGGATTGCAGCTGCCAGAACAGAGAGACAAAGTACGGGGACCTCAAAGCCAAGGCATTTGGAGCACGTACAATAGTCCTCAACTTACAACTATTCGTTTAGTGACCATTACAATGGCACTGACTTCCGACTGTTTTTCGCACTTATGAGCATTGCAGTGTCCCCATGGCCATTTAATCAAAATTTGGGTGCAAAAGTAGCATGTATTTGTGAGGGCTGCAGAGTCCCGGGACCCACACGGTCACATTTTGCAATCTTCCCATCTGGATTCTTACAAGCAAAGTCAAGGCAGGAAGCCACATTTGCTTAATGACTACGTGATTCACTTAATAACTGCATTGATTCACTTAACAGCTATGGCAAAGGTAGGCGTAAAATCAGGTGTAACAACAGCCTCGCTTAGCATCAGAAATTCTGCTTCTAATTGAGATCATAAGTTGAGGATTACCTATATATTCTGCTTGAACCCCTTCTACAGGTAATCCTCGACTTACAACAGTTTGTTTAGTAACCGCTGGAAGTTACCACAAGTGTCTTATGACCATTTTTCACACTTATGACCATTGGTCATGTGATCAAAATTCAGACACATGGCAACTGGTTCATATTTATGACAGTTGCAGTGTCCCAGGGTCATGTGATCTCCTTTTGTGACAAACAAGTCAATGGAGAAACCAAACGACCGTGTTACTAACTTAACAACTGCAGTGATTCCCTTAACAACTGTGGCTGGAAAGGTCATAAAATGGGGCAAAACTCACTTAACAAATGTCTCATTTAACAACATAAATTTTGGGCTCAATTGTGGATGTAAGTTGAGGACTGCCTGTATTCATTTATGTGCCTTAAGGCTTGCAGGAGTCCTGCAGCAAAATCCCTGCATGAAGATCTCCAAAGGCTTTGCAAGGGACAATGGGGTGAGACTGGGTCGCCTCTGTAACTGGAGCCAACCTTTCTCCTGCCCTCCCTACGCCAAGTATCCCCAAATGGGGAAAAAAAATTAGAGGTAGCTTGCCAAGAGCATGACAGAATGTTCCAGATCTTTGCCAGAAATTCTTTTAAGGCCTCTCTTCCTTCTGGACTCCTTTGCTGCTGCAGCAGCGGAACAGAAAAAGTCTCTTTTGAACACATTTGCTCACAGGTTCTAAAGCTAGGGTAAAGCTGGCTTTGCGGACTGTTGCAGACTGGGTTCGTTGCTTGAGAGAAGAGACGAGGTGAGTGAGTTCAGTCAGGAACATTCTTTATCGGCTTGCAGGAACTGAACTGCAACTGGGCTGTGAATGCAGCTATTTATACCTTGGCCTCTAGGTGGCGGCCAATAGGTTTAAAGCAACCTATTGCCACCCTAGAGGCAGCCAATGGCAGCGCTGGAGACAGGTTGTCTGGGGAGCTGAGAGCCATTAGCCAGCTTCCTGCTTAAGCAACTTTCCAGCATTCAAACCCACCTGGTACACTCAGTAAAGCAAAGCCCAATACATTACACAGACCATCTGGGGCAGGAGTGGCAAGTAAACGAACATGTGCCTGCCACTCGCCCAAACAGAGCGTGCACACCCATGCTTGCCTGCTGCTTGTGCAAGTGGGGATGTGCGCAGGCACATATGCACTCGTCCACCACTTCCACAGCCCAGTTCTGAAGGGCTCACAGCCTGGCAGTGAGCTGCAGCCTAGGGGTTGGGGACCCCTGGTCTAGCCTTTAGGTCTAGGTGCCTGCATAAAGCCAGAATCCATATATTTTACCCATTCTCTGCAGGAGAATTGTATCCTGGTTTGCTATTCTAAGAGCATAGATTCTGCCAGAATCAGTTTTCTAGGCTCTGTGAACATATGGACTAGGTACAATGGTGAGGGTGCCATCAAGGTAAAAGCTGAGTTTCGTGCACTGCACTAAGTCTGCAACCCGCGGCTCCGGAGCCGCATGTGGCTCTTTCAGCCGTCTCCTGCGGCTCCTAGTCCTTTGCCATGTGCAGTCCCCCCCAAAAAAAGTGGGACTAAAAAAGTTCAACCAATCAATTCAAATATGCAGGGTAGGTGCATATCTCGCCTTGGCTCCACTCTTCAGTCGAACCCTGTTCTGCGCATGTGCGCATGTACGCGCATGCACACATATTTTTTGCGGCTCCCAGTTTTTCCTTTTGTGAGGGAACCGGTTCCGAGTGGCTCTTTCACTGTTTCAGGTTGCTGACCCCTGCACCAAACTATGATTTGTTTAACTCCTGCGGTGCAGGAAAACCCAGCATTTTTATTTATTTATTAAATTTATATGCCTCCCATCTCACTACCAAAGACGACTTGGGACAACTTATGATACAGATAGTGCTTGGCTTATGACCACAATTGTCTGGAAAATTTTTCTTGTTAAGTGACACGCTTGTTAACTGAGTTTTGCCCCATTTTATGACCTTTCTTGTCACAGATGTTAAGTGAATCACTGCAGCTGATAAGTTAGTAACACGACTGTTAAGTGAATCTGGCTTCCCCATTGACTTTGCTTGTCAGAATATTCGCAAAAAGGGGATCGCATGATCTTGGGATAGAGCAGCGGTCATAAATACGAACCAGTTCCCAAGCATCTGAATTTTGGTCACGGGACCACGGGGATGTTGCAAAGGCCGTAACTGCGAAAAATGGTCACAAGTCACTTTTCCCAGGACCCTTGTAACTTTGAACTTTGACTTACAAAAACAAACTTTTGTAAGTCGAGGATTACCTGTATACTAAAAACATACATAGAAAAGCAATTAATTTTTTTTAATCTCGTGTGTATGTAAGAGAGAGAGACAGAAAGAGAGAATTCTGACTCAGTGTGATGAAAGAGAATGCACTTTGCAATCTCTTTCAAAGAAGAGGAGAATGTTGGGGAAATTCAAATGGATAGGGTATAGTGCTGTTGGTAACACTTACAAAGAGAGTAAGTGAGGAGTCCTTAGTGCTCTCCAAGCTTGATTGCTTTCTGGCAAGATATTTCCTTACCAAGCTAGAACATCATGGTTCTAGTAAGGCACAAGAATTTACTCTCTGTTTAAATAAGGTGGCTTGCCTGTCAGTTTTTGCGCAAGTGTTCTCAACAGGTTGGGCTGTTTATGTTAGCTTGATTGTAGTATTGTTTGCTTCTTGGTCTAATATTGATCTTGGTGTTAATCTCTTCTTATCTGGTTATTGATTGCTGGGGAGATGTTTTGCTCTTTTTGTTCCTTTTTTGGCTGGTTGATTGTCTCTTTTGAATGGTCTACAGAAGTTGCTTATCTCCACGTGCCTGCTGATAGTCCATGTGTCAGAGTGTCAGCTTCCAGGAATTCTCTAGTGTTTTTCTGGACTTGGGTTTGCTCTAGGATGGTCACAGTTCCCCAGCTGATAGGGTAGGTGAATAGATGTTGTTGTGTAGTGAGTTCGTTGCGCAGGAATGAAGACGAGGTGAGTGAGTTCAGCAATGAACATGTTTATTTGCTTGCAGGATCTGAACTAGAGAACTGGGCTGCAGCTTGCAGCAATTTATAGTCTGGCCCCTAGGTGGCAGCCAATAGGTTTAAAGCAGCCTATTGCCACCTAGGGGCAACCAATAGCAGCCCTGGAGACGGGGTGTCTGAGGTGCTGGGAGCCATTAGCTAGCTCCAGCTTACCACATGGTGTTACAATAAAGCCCAATACATTACAGATGTGTCTGGATGTTCTTTCTCTTATTGCACAATTATCTCTCACCATGGAGAAAAGACTCCATTAAATTTCAATAGAAGATTTTGGCAGGGGATGTATCTCAGAGGGCTTTTTCCATAGAGGTTCTCCTACTATATTGTGTGTAGAAGACCTGCTATTGTGCTGTTGGGGGTGGGGTGGGTCTTCCCCTGGAGAAATTTGGAAAAAAAATGCCCATTCCATTTCTCTGCCCACAAATTTGGTAGAGAATTGTAAAAAGTTGCTTGTGCCCAGCTCTAGTATTAATCCTGGTTTGTTGTTGTATGTGTCACAGAGGTTGGCTTCAGTCATATCACTGAATAAGGAGACTCCAAACTTGGCAACTTTAAGACTTGTGGACTTCAACTCCCAGAATTCAATCAATCAGAATAGAGCTGCTGTCAAACCCTCGTCTCCGCCGGGAATAACAGGCACTCAGGAAAAACCACGACGAAGTACGGATGACTGCAGAGAGCACCTTTAATGTCAGGATCTCCAAGCATTAATAAAGTCAGCGTTGAGAGTCACACTCTCCAACGCGCCTTTTATTCTATGCCTGTAACAAGGTAGCAGCCCCACCCTTAGGCCCCACCCCTCCCCCGTGCAGACCAGCATCCGCCTGGCCTGCATAAATACTCCACCCCCCTACTTCATTACCCCACGCCCAACTCCCTCCACCGCCACCGTGATTCCCTGCGCGGAAAAAAACAAGTCCACCCCCCCTAAAGTCCCGGTTGTGCTCCCCTCCACCATTGTAAGCCCTTGCGTCACACCCATGGCCCCTTGGCGGTCCCCAAAGTCCGGGCGCAGCTGTTCAGCGCCCCGCGTCGCTGCCGGCGTGTCTGCAGTCGCAGCCGTAGCCGTTTCAAGCCGCCGCTCAGCTTGCAGCCGCCTCCCAGCCGATCGAACTCTACGGGCCCCGGCAACAGCTTCCATCCGCCTCCCAGCTGATTGAGCCGAGACGGACTGTCCCCCGGCCGCCAGCACCAGCGCGGCCTCCCGTAGCGCTGCCGTGAATCCGACGCTCGCCCGCTGGACAGCTGGTAGGTGTGGGCGTGGCTGGGCTCCTGGTGCAGCGCGGGCGTCTGCCTTCGCCCGCCGCACAGCTTGCAGCACGCCCGTGGATCCGACGCTCGCCCGCTGGACAGCTGGTAGGTGTGGGCGTGGCTGGGCTCCCGGTGTTGCGTGGGTAACCGCGACCGTGCTCCCCTGGCTCCCCGTGAAGTGTCGAGCCCGTAGGGCTTGACAGTCGGCCCCCCTCACCACGGCTCCTCCTGGAAGGCAAGATACAGGAGTTAGGCATGCACTAACGAGAGCAGTAGTTTCCGTTCGTCTCCCCCCCGAGGGCCTGCCAGGATACCTCCGATGAAATGCTTTAACTAACTTAGGGGCCTGGACGTTCGGTTCTGCCACCCAGGATGCCTCAGTAACCGGGTATCCCTTCCACAGCACCAAGTATTGCAGTCGCCCTCTCCGTATTCTAGAATCTAGAATCTCCTGTATCTCGTATTGATTATCGCCCACAGGCCCCGGGGCCACTGACTCCCCCCGGACAGGAACGGGAGCTGGTTTTAACAAGCTGCCGTGGAACACGGGATGCACCTTGCCCAGGAACTTAGGCAACCGGAGGCGCACCGTGACTGGATTGATGACGCGGGTGACCTGGAAAGGGCCTATGTACTTAGGGCCCAGCTTCTTGCTAGGTACTTGCAACCTCAAGTATTTTGTAGACAAGTACACCCAATCCCCAACCCCCGGGGTGTAGAACGGTTGGCGCTTCCTGTCTGCTTGGGCCTTTACGATACCGGCTTGTTTGGTCAAGGCCTCCTTGGTTGCTGCCCAAGCTTTTCTGATTTGCAGCATCCACTCCTGGGGTTGACAGGGGGAGGTCGAACCTTGGTCGCACTCAGGTACGGGAGGGAAATCGTAGCCAGACACCACCGTGTACGGTGGGAGACCAGTGCTACTGTGCACAGCGTTGTTGTGGGCGATTTCTGCAAACGCCAGTAGATCAGCCCAATCTGCCTGTTGGTACGAGACATAGCTGCGCAGGTATTGCTCCACCACTGCGTTGGCCCGTTCAGCAGCACCATTCGTGCAGGGATGGTACCCCGAGCTTAATCCCTGAGATGACCCGATGAACTGGAGGAATTCACGCCAAAACCTGGCGGTAAACTGCACTCCCCGGTCCGATATAATGCGTCTAGGCGCCCCGTGTAAGCGGTACACATGGGTTATGAATAGCCAGGCCAGACGCCGGGCCGAGGGTAAACCCCTCAACGGGACAAAATGGGCCTGTTTAGAAAACAGGTCAACCACGGTCCAGATAACAGTGTATCCGCGGCTCTCTGGTAGGTCCACGATGAAATCCATCCCGATGTCCTGCCATGGCCGGTTAGGGTCTGCCACCGTCTGTAAAAGCCCCGCTGGCTTCCCGGGCTGGGGTTTGGCCATAGCACACGTGCGGCAACGCTGGACATATTCTTTGACCTGCCGCCTCATTCCTGGCCACCAGAACTGACGTCTAGCAAGGTGCAGGGTTTTCAGGAATCCAAGGTGTCCGGCCTGTTTGGCGTCATGGCACCTATAAAGCACAGTCTCTCGCAAGGTTTGCGGTACATACACCTTACTCCCATACCAGGCCAGGTCATCCCGTCGGGTTAGGAGTCGCGGGTGTTGCTGTAGCCAGTCATCTTCCACCAGAGCTTTTTTCAGCTGCTGTACAAGGTCCTCCACACCCTTGTTCTGAACAACCTGTACCATCTCTGGGACGAGAGGAGGGATAAAAGCCTGCACCACCTCCTCCCGCTGGTTGTCATACTGCGGAAGCCGCGAGAGGGCATCCGCCAGGAAATTCTTCCCCCCCGGAACGTATTTCAGGGTAAACCTGAACCGCCTGAAATACAGGGCCCACCGTACATGCTTAGGGGCCAACTTACGTGGGGACTGTAGGGCTTCTAAGTTCCTGTGGTCTGTCCACACTTCGAAAGGCTTCTCTGCCCCCTCTAGGAGATGCCGCCATGTCTCCAACGCCCACCGAACGGCGTAGGCCTCCTTTTCCCAGATAGCCTAGGCGCGTTCGGTGGTTGACAGTTTTTTGGACGCATAAGCACAAGGCTGCAATGCGCCTTTACTGTTGTGTTGTAATAGAACAGCTCCGACTGCCACGTCACTAGCATCTGCTTGCACAACGTATGGTGCTGCTGGGTCGGGATGCAACAGTATGGGCTCTCGGGTGAACAAACCTTTCAAGGTCTCGAAGGCCCGTTGACACTCTACGGTCCACGTTACACGCAACCCTGGCCGTGGTTTCACCGCTAACTTCTTAGTTTTGAGCAAGTCTGTTAATGGAAGAGCTACTGCAGCAAAAGATGGTATGAATTGGCGGTAAAAATTGGCAAACCCCAGGAAGCTCTGTAGCTGTCGTCTGGTCCCCGGGGCTTGCCACTGCAATATAGCCTCCACTTTCTTGGGATCCATGGCAATCCCGGCCGCTGAGACCCGATAACCCAAGTAGTCCAGTCGAGACGTGTGGAATTCACATTTTGATAGTTTCACGTACAACCGTGCGTCTAGGAGTTTTCGCAAAACCTGGCGTACAAGGGCAACGTGCTGGTCCATTGTCTCCGTATATATAAGGATGTCGTCAAGATACACGAGCACCCCCCTATATAAATGTTCATGCAAAACCTGATTTATTAGTTGCATGAACACGGCGGGGGCCCCCTGGAGTCCGAATGGCATTACACGAAATTGATAACTGCCCAATGGGCAGTTAAACGCCGTTTTCCACTCATCTCCTTTCTTGATGCGCACCCGGTAATAGGCCTCGCGTAAGTCCAAGCGGGTAAACACCCTCCCCTTAGCCAGGTGGGACAACATGTCTTTCATTAAAGGCAGTGGATACAAATGTTCAATACACACTGCATTGACCCCCCGGTAGTCCACACAAAGACGCAGGCCCCCATCTTTCTTCTCCCTGAAAAGAACTGGTGCTGCCATCCGCGAGCGAGCTGGCTGTATGAACCCCCGTGCAAGATTCTTATCGATATAATTTCGGAGTTCTGTCATCTCCCGCGGGGTCATGGCATACATCCGGGGCTTAGGAAGCTTGACCCCCGGCTCTAGCTCAATCGCGCAGTCCGTCGGTCGATGGGGTGGCAGGAGATCGCATTCCTGCTCACTGAACACCTCAAGGAATTCGGTATACTCTGGTGGCACGTGTACCTCTGCCCCAGCCCTGCAACTCTCCTCCGGTTTCCCTGGCGGGCCAGAGGTGCTTGGCCGCTCATGATCAGGGGGCTGTGGCCCAATCCCTAAGCGCAGGTGACGACAACCCCCCTCCCACCAAATGGTCGGCCCCCACCTGTCCAGCCATGTTAACCCCAAGATCACCTCCTCCGTCATGGAGGGCACCACGATGAACCGCAACCGCTCCCAGTGCTCCCCCATATCCAGCCGCACAAGTTCTGTGACATGGGTGATAGGCGCCCCCCCCAGAAGAGACCCATCCACCTGCTGGAACCGTATTGGACTCCTCAACCGAACCACCCCAACACCCAGTGTAGCCACCACCTTCCGGCTAATAAGACACCTCGTGCTACCCGAATCAATTAAAGCCCTAAACCCCATCACCTCCCCCATGGCAGGGTTGGTTAACGTAACCGGAACTGAAAATGGGCTAATCGGAGCACTTACCATGGGGTCCTCCTCTGGCCTATCACCATGCTCGTAATACTCCACGTTCACATCGATGGCACCGTCACCCTCCGTCTGGCCGCTTCCCCCTGTTGTTGACTCCACAGCTTGCCGAGAAGCCCGGGAACGCTCTGCAAAGCGCCCGGGGGTTGTGCTCCTTGCTGGAGTTGCTGTTGCAACCACCCGAGATGCAGGTATAGGGCAGGCGGCCACGCGATGCCCTGGCTGATCGCATCTGAAGCATCGCAGAACGGACCGTGGTGGCTGGATGGCAGGACCCAGCGACGATGGCGGCGGCTTCTGCACTTGGCCCTGCGATCTCGGCGGGACCTGACGGGAATCTCCTACGGGCCGTACACACCATTGACAAACCCGTAAGGCCACATCCAGCTCGACCGCGACCCGCAGCCACTCTTGGAGCCTAGGAGGGATCCCCCGGACGATACAAGCTCGTAGGAGAGAATCGTCCAGTCCGGCCCGGAAATGGTGAACCAACATTCTCTCTGGCCAGGAACTGAGCCTGCCAGCCACTTCACGAAAGTCCTGCACATAGGCTGTAGCTGGACGCCCGTTCTGCCGCAAGCCAACGATCTCAGCTTCCGCTCGATGCGTGCGCGTCACATCCTCGAATCGTGTACGCAACGCTTCAAGGAGAAGGCCCACATCCCCCAGTTCACGGGCACGATCACCGTAAAGGTTCGCCACCCAGGCCGCTGCCTCCCCTTGTAAAGCCGTTGTAACAGCCATCACCATTCCCCACTGGGAGGTGTACAAAGGACCGTACTGGTCCAGATGGTGGATGGCTTGTCCGAGGAACAGGGCCAAACGATCGGGGTTACCGTCAAAGGTCACAGGCAGCGGTGGTGGGCCCCAAACCGCAGGCCCTCCCCAAGGACCCGCCGGGCCTCCCGGCCTCTGTGCAACCCCTGGTTGTTGCCACCCCAGCCCCCCGGCTGGCACAGCACCCCCCGGCCTTGTTCCACCAGGCCCTGCGAGGCCCAGGTCGGGAGCAGCCGCCGGTCCCGGCGATGGAAGGCCTGGGACCTGTGGGGTACCAGGGGCCTGCGGAGCCCGAAAACGGGGACTTGCCAAACGGAACCGGGTTTGACCCCTACGCTCCGGGTCGGTCCGGGGTCGTGCCCATCCACCAGTCTCCAGGTCGGCATCAGTAGGGGTCCATGGCCGGGGTTCTCCAAAATGGTCCCTCAGGACGTCCATAGTATAACTGCCAGGAGCCGTGGTGTAGCTCCACTCCTCTCCGCCCTCATCGGTGGCACGACGCTCTCTCCACTCCCAGAGGGACCCCTTCCCTCTAGATGGTTGGGTTTGTCCAGCCACTGGCTGGCTCAAGACAGGACTAAGCCACCATTCTCCAGGCTTCTCCTGGGCAGCCGGTTCTGGAGCCTCAGCTCCCTTTGGTGATGGTCCAAGGTCCCGGACCTTAGGCCGAACCACTGGTCGGGCCTCTGCCAATTCCCCCACCTCAAGAGGCACAGCAACCCCAGCTGGTTCCTCCCCTCCTACCACGGGCACACCGCCCTGGGTCCCCTCAGCCATGGTGGCAGGCAAAAACCAGAGCCCAGCAAAAAGAGCGCTGTGCTGTTTGAACGCTGACTTACTGTCAAACCCTCGTCTCCGCCGGGAATAACAGGCACTCAGGAAAAACCACGACGAAGTACGGATGACTGCAGAGAGCACCTTTAATGTCAGGATCTCCAAGCATTAATAAAGTCAGCGTTGAGAGTCACACTCTCCAACGCGCCTTTTATTCTATGCCTGTAACAAGGTAGCAGTCCCACCCTTAGGCCCCACCCCTCCCCCGTGCAGACCAGCATCCGCCTGGCCTGCATAAATACTCCACCCCCCTACTTCATTACCCCACGCCCAACTCCCTCCACCGCCACCGTGATTCCCTGCGCGGAAAAAAACAAGTCCACCCCCCCCTAAAGTCCCGGTTGTGCTCCCCTCCACCATTGTAAGCCCTTGCGTCACACCCATGGCCCCTTGGCGGTCCCCAAAGTCCGGGCGCAGCTGTTCAGCGCCCCGCGTCGCTGCCGGCGTGTCTGCAGTCGCAGCCGTAGCCGTTTCAAGCCGCCGCTCAGCTTGCAGCCGCCTCCCAGCCGATCGAACTCTACGGGCCCCGGCAACAGCTTCCATCCGCCTCCCAGCTGATTGAGCCGAGACGGACTGTCCCCCGGCCGCCAGCACCAGCGCGGCCTCCCGTAGCGCTGCCGTGAATCCGACGCTCGCCCGCTGGACAGCTGGTAGGTGTGGGCGTGGCTGGGCTCCTGGTGCAGCGCGGGCATCTGCCTTCGCCCGCCGCACAGCTTGCAGCATGCCCGTGGATCCGACGCTCGCCCGCTGGACAGCTGGTAGGTGTGGGCGTGGCTGGGCTCCCGGTGCTGCGTGGGTAACCGCGACCGTGCTCCCCTGGCTCCCCGTGAAGTGTCGAGCCCGTAGGGCTTGACAGCTGCTCAAACAGGAAATCCTACATTATTTGAAACAAGTGGTTGTCTAGTCCCGTGGTGGCGAACCTATGGCATGGGTGCCACAGGTGGCATGCAGAGCCCTCTCTGTGGGCACACGCACTGTCGCCCCAGTCCTAGGCTTTCAGCTGGATTTTATAAAAACTTTTCGCTTTAGGCCTCCGCTGCCATGTACAAAAAAAAAGGTTCAATCAATCAATCAATTTCAACTTCTCTCGTGGGAAAAAAAAAGTTGTTGCAAAGTTGGAATTGATTGATTGAACTTTTTAGTCCCACACAGTCTGCCGTTACTACTGCAGCCACGCCCACCCAATGGGCCATGCCCACCCAATTGGCTACACGCACCCAAAGGGTCATTTCCATCCGGCACCTGATGATACAGAAGTGGGTTTTGGGTTGCAGTTTGGGCACTTGGTCTCTAAAAGGTTCGCCATCACTGGTCTAGTCTCTTCTTAAAAACCTCCAGTGATGAAGCACCCACAACTTCTGGAGGCAAGCTGTTCCACTGGTTAATTGTCCTCACTGTTAGGAAGTTTCTCCTTAATTCCAGATTGCTTCTCTCCTTGATTCGTTTCCATCCATTATTTCTTATCTTGCCTTCTGTTGCTTTGGAAAATAAGTTGACCCCTCCTCTTTGTGGCAGCCCCTCAAATACTGGAATACTTCTATCATGTCACTTGCAATCCACAAGTCTTAAAGTTGTGGCTGGCTGGGGATGCTGGCTGAGGAATTCTGGGAGTTGAAATCCACAAGTCTTAAAAGTTGCCAAGTTTAGAGACCCCTGCATTAAAATCATAAGCCACAATTGATAAACCATTGTAGCTGGTTTTATATTGTGCTGTTAACCCACATGCATTCAAGCATATTAGGAGTTAGTGGAATGTGTAAAATCAGCCTCGGTGAAAAGTCGTATCCAGGCACCCGTATGAAAGAGATATAATTTGAGTGCAAACACTGATTTGACTCCATTAGCTGTCAACAAGGTCGTGGAGTTATTCCATTTCTGGCATAAAATGAATCCAGTGAACTTTTTCTGTGAACTAACAAGTTGTACTGGCTGTCTTGAATGAAAGAGTCATAAGGGAATGTGCTGGTCTTATTTACACAATGTTCAGGAAGAGCATGACTGCCAACATTTGACTTTGATCAGGAAAATGATGGCAACAGGTATGGGAAAGAGACCACCCCCTGTTCGTGGTGATTGAAGGCGTCCTCACTGGCACCCCAACATCCATTCGACACCTCCTGCAGCTCCAAGACCTCTGGGAGGCACATAGTAACACAACCATTCCCACACTTTTCAAGTGAAAAACATGGTCCCAGAAATTCCTTTGCTAGATTTGATCATTGGCTGACATATTTTGGGAGACCTGCAGGCTTCCTTGAACAGTTGGTGGACCTCTGGGAGAACACGTAGTTGGACTAGATGGCTCAGGGGTCTGATCCACAAAGGCATGGCTTATGTTCTGGTTGTTCCTGTGTCCAAACCCAACAAAGCTTATGCTTTGTTATTGTCCTTCTGCTCCTCCATCACCATCTCCACCTCCCCCCTTCTTTCTTTCTTTCTTTCTTTCTTTCTTTCTTTCTTTCTTTCTTTCTTTCTTTCTTTCTTTCTTTCTTTCTTTCTTTCTCTTTCTTTCTTTCTTTCTTTCTCTTTCTTTCTTTCTTTCTTTCTCTTTCTTTCTTTCTTCCTTCCTTCCTTCCTTCCTTCCTTCCTTCCTTCCTTCCTTCCTTTCTCTTTCTTTCTTTCTTTCTTTCTTTCTTTCTTTCTTTCTTTCTTTCTTTCTTTCTTTCTTTCTTTCTCTTTCTTTCTCTTGTTCTTTCTCTTTCTTTTCTTTTTTCTTTCTTTTTTCACTTTTTCTTTCTTTCTCTTGTTTTTCTTTCTCTTGTTTTTCTTTCTTTCTCTTTTCTTTCTTTCTTCTTTCTCTTCTTTTTCTCTTTTTCTTCCTTTCTTTCTTCTTTTTCTTTCTTTCTCTTGTTCTTTCTTTCTCTTTCTTTCTCTTTCTCTTGTTCTTTCTCTTGTTCTTTCTTTTCTTCCTTCTCTCTTCTTTCTTTCTTTCTCTTTCATTTCTTTCTCCTCTCCTCCTTCCTCCTCCTCCTCCTCCTCCTCCTCTTCTTCTTCTTCTTCTTCTTCTTAATAATAATAATAATAATAATAATAATAATAATAATAATAATAATAAAGTTGGAAGGGACCTTGGAGGTCATCTAGTCCAACCCCCTTCTCAGGTAGGAAACCCTATACCATTTCAGGCAAATGGCTGTCCAGTCTCTTCTTAAAAACTTCCAGTGTTGGAACGTTCACCACCTCTGGAGGCAGGTTGTTCCACTGGTTAATTGTTCTAACTGTCAGGAAGTTTCTCCTTAGTTCTAGGTTGCTTCCCTCCTTGACTGGTTTCCATCTGTTGCTTCTTTTCCTGCCTTCAGGTGCTTTGGAGAATAGCTTGACTCCCTCTTCTTTAGTGCAGCCCCTGAGATACTGGAACACTGCTATCATTTATTTATTTATTTATTATTTGGATTTATATACCGCCCCTCTCCCAAGGGACTCGGGGCGGTGTACAGGACAATTAAACACTATAAACAACACATAATATACAAAAATTAAAATGAAATTAAACCAATAGCCCTAAACAATAAAACACATTCTAAAATTTAAAATTTTTAAAATTTTAAGATCTAAAATCCCAGTCCCTCAGTCCAGGCTGGGAAGTTCAAATAGCCAAGTCTTCAGGTCGTGGCGGAAGGAGCGAAGGTCGGGAGCCATCCGGAGCTCAACAGGGAGCTGATTCCAGAGGGCAGACGCGCCCACAGAGAATGCTCTCCCCCTGGGGGCCGCCAGTCGACATTCCCCTCCTCCTCCTCCTCCTCTTCCTCCTCCTCCTCCTCCTCCTCCTTCTTCTTCCTCTTCCTCTTCCTCCTCAGGAATACTCATGGGCTTTGTTGGACACTGAGAGATAGATGGTCCATAAATTGAGCCAGCAAAACACTGCCTATGTTCTTGTATTCTTGACATTCCCCTCTCAATGCTGCTGGCAAACTTCTCCAACTAGCATCTGGCCATCTCTCAGCATCACCTGAAGAAGAACTTAACGTGGACCATGATGTATTTCCTTGAGTGAGTTGGAGAGAAAGCAGCCTTGTATAACTTGGGACTGTGTTTGCACAGGAGAAGATGAACAAGAGATCTTGAGTCCATCTGTTGCACAGGAGAAGATGAACAAGAGATCTTGAGTCTGTTTGTTGCACAGGAGAAGATGAACAAGGCGATCAACAAGCTTTGGCAGTCAATCCTCATCCCTTACAAGAGCCAGTAAATACCATAAAAAGAAAGTAAATAAAATACTGGCAGCTAATGTTTGAGAAAAGACAATAAAACTTGTCTGGGAATAAACTGTATTTATTGCAGCTATATCTATCTAATGCAGGGGTAGGCAACCTTGGCTCTTTTATGACTCGTGGACGAGTCATAAAATAGCCAAGGTTGCCTACCCCTGATCTCATGTTTCTCATGTATGTAGCGGGTTCTTCGCACAGGAAAGGAGACAGCCAAGTGAGTTCAACAAAGCTCATGGTTTATTGCTTGCAGGATCTGAACTGAGGATTGGGCTGCAACTAGCAGCAATTTATAGCCTAGCCCTAGCCCCTAGGTGGCAGCCAATAGGTTTAAAGCAACCATTGCTGCCTAAAAGGTAAAGGTAAAGGTTCCCCCGCACATGCGTGCTAGTCGTTTCCGACTGTAGGGGCCGGTGCTCATCTCCATTTCAAAGCCGAAGAGCCAGCGCTTGTCCGAGGACGTCTCCATGATTCGACCCGCCAAACTGCCGACCTTCTGGTCGACAAGCTCAGCGTCCTAACCCACTGAGCCACCGCGTCCCTAGGGACAGCCAATAGCAGCACTGGAGACCTGGAGTCTGGGTTGCTGGAGAGCCGTTAGCTGCACCAGCTAACCACCGTGGTATTACAATTGAGCCCAATACATAACAAGACATTTAAAAATAGTTGAAATTGAGGAACACTCTTCTGGATGTTGGTGGCCTTCTGGGGGTTTTTCCCGCCTAAATCAAACCCTGACCTCATAGCACAATACAGACTTAGCACCTATAATTTCAACTATCATAAAGGTCGTTCTCAACTTATGAGCACAGCTGAGCTCATAAATTTCTGTTGCTAAGCGAGACAGTTAAGTGAGTTTTGCCCCATTCTACGACCTTCCCTGGTTGTTAGGTGTACCATTGCAATTGGCAAAATAATTTTATTTTATTTTATTTTATTTTATTAGATTTATATACCGCCCTTTCCCGAAGGACTCAGGGCAGTTTACAGGGCATTTTAAAATCACACCAATACAAAATACAAAAGTTAAAAGACAATTAAAAAGATTAAATTATCCCTGAAAATAAAATCCCAGTTAAAATTCTCAGCCTGGGCCAGAGAGCTCGAAGAGCCAGGTCTTCAGGTCCCAGCGGAATGAACGCAGGTCAGGGGCAGTCCTGAGCTCCACTGGCAGCTGGTTCCAGAGGGCAGGCGCACCCACAGAGAAGGCCCTCCCCCTGGGTGTTATCCGCCGGCAATCTTTTACCGGCGGCACCCTGAGAAGACCCTCCCTGTGGGAGCGCACTGGACGAAGGGAACTTGATGCTGGCAGCAGGTGTTCCCTCAAATATCCCAGACCCAAGCCATTCAGGGCTTTATAGGTCATCACCAGCACCTTGAATCTCACCCGGAGGGCAACCGGAAGCCAATGCAGCTCACGGAGTAGAGGTGTTACATGGGAGTATTGGGAAACCCCCATCACAACTCGCGCGGCCGCATTCTGCACCAATTGAAGCCTCCGAGTGGTCCCCAAGGGCAACCCCATGTAGAGAGCGTTGCAGTAGTCTAAACGGGAGGTCACGAGCACATGAGTGACTGTGCGTAGGGCATCTCGGTCCAGGTAGGGTTGCAACTGGCGCACCAGGCGAACCTGGTCAAAAGCTCCCCTGGTCACGGCTCCTATATGATCTTCAAAATTGAGCCATGAGTCCAGGAGGATGCCCAAGTTGCGAGCCCTATCAACGGGGGGTAACACCTCACCTCCCATCGTTAAAGGTGGAATAGTTTGGTTAGCCCGAGATGCCGATACGCACAGCCACTCAGTCTTGGCAGGATTGAGACGAAGCCTGTTTCTCCCCATCCAGACATGGACCGCCTCCAGGCAACGGGACATCACGGTGAGGGCATCACTGGGTTGGTTCGGGGTGGAGAGAAAAATTTGGGTATCATCAGCGTACTGATGATACCCTACCCCGAAACCACGAATGACCTCGCCCAGTGGCTTCATATAGATGTTGAACAGGAGGGGCGAGAGAACCGACCCCTGAGGAACTCCACAAACGAGAGGCCTCGGGGGCAGACCTCTGCCCTCCCGTCAACACTGACTGCGAGCGGCCCAGGAGGTAGGAGGAGAACCACCGTAAAACGGTGCCTCCCACTCCCAACCCCCTGACACGCCGCAGTAGGATACCATGGTCGATGGTATCAAAAGCCGCTGAGAGGTCTAATAGGACTAGGACAGAGGAGCAACCCCTGTCCCTTGCCCTCCAGAGATCATTCACCAGCGCGACCAATGCTGTCTCCGTGCTGTGCCCGGGCCTGAAACCCGATTGGTACGGGTCCAGATAATCAGTTTCCTCCAGGAACAGAGGAAGCTGATGCACCACCACGCTCTCAACAACCTTCGACAGAAAGCGAAGGTTGGAGACTGGACGATAGTTATTTAAAACAGCCGGGTCCAGGGCAGGCTTTTTGAGGAGGGGTCTCACCACTGCCTCCTTCAAGGCAGCGGGGAAGACACCCTCCTTCAAAGAAGCAGTTATTACTGCCTGGAACCAGCCTCATGTCTCCTCCCGGGCCGCATAAACCAGCCAGGAGGGGCACGGATCCAACAAACAAGTGATGGAGCTCAGCCTCCCCATGATCCTGTCCACATCATCAGGGGAAACAAGATTGAACTCAGTGGAGATAACATGCTCAAGACCGTCCGATTCCTCCACGTCAGACAATAGTAACACTATTAAATAAATCTGGCTTCCCCGTTGATTTTGTTTGTCAGAAAGCTGCAAATGGGGATCACACGATCCCTGAGACACTACAACTGTCATAAATGGGAGTCAAGCATCCAAATTTTGGTCACGTGATCATCAGGAGGGGGTGCAATGTTCATAATTGTGAAAAACAGTCCTAAGTCTCATTTTTCAGTGCCTTTGTAACTTTGAATGGTCAGTAAATGGACTGTTGTAAGTCAAGGATTACCTGCAGTTCTCTATCAGCTTTACTCCCTTAAACTACAACTCCCAGAATACTTGGGGAATTTAAAGTGATAGAATGCCGGCTTAAGTTAGAAGAGATGTCACAGACAGGCCACTTACGAGTGTGGATTGTGAAGTTCCCCAGATGGCAGCTGCTTAGGAAGTGGTCTTAAAAAATCCAACACAAATTTGATGTTGAATATAACAGCAGCATGGTTACTGGTGGGACAATATTGGAAGAAGGATAGTTTGCCCACTGTAGAAGAATGGGTGTTTAAAGTTTCGAATCTTGCAGAAATGTCTAAGATTTCTGCTTATTTGAAAGATCATTCACAGGAAAGATATATTTCAGTTTGGAGGAGATGGATAAATTATATTCAGAACAAATATGGGACTAAAAAGTTCCATTTAGCTTATGAGTAGATTTTAGTGGGATATTCTTATTAGCACGTTGTTTGTAGTTATATTAAAGGGGAGTTAAAGCACATTATGAATTATTAATTAATTATATTATGCATAATTTTTATTTAGAATATGATTACTATAACTATAACCCTGTATTTAGCTCTGGGAAGTGGGGGGGGGAGTGGGCAGGTTTGGGGTGGGGGCGATTTGGGGATATATGGTAAAACTTTGTTTTTGTAAAACTCTTTAATAAAAAAAAATCCAACACATTAAAACATTTGAAGTTTCTTGCAATACAGAGTTGGGGGGTGGGGGGAAATGCTCGGTCAATTTCCAACGAATTCAGCTACTTTGTGAGAGAAGGAATAAGCAGACCGCGATTAGTGTGAGTTCAGACATAAATATTCCATTTCATCTGAATTGTACAATGTGCTGTGACCAGCTTTTACCAGAGTGCCGCCAAAGCACTCTGAAGATGCAAGAGAAGTTCATCAGCATGCAAACTATAGAACAACATACCGTACGCTGAGACTCCCGGAAAGTTAGTGGCTGAGCAGCTATGATCGAAAGCAGAACCACAATTTTATATGACTTTGACCCACTGCATTTCAAAAGACAAAGGCAGACACAATTGCAGGATCCTTTTCCTATTCCCTTTCGTCTTGTCTGCCTCCTCCTCCTCCTCCTCCTCCCCTTCCCCTTCCTCTCCTTTTCCTTCCTCTTCCTCCTCCCCTTCCTCTCTTTTAGCTTCTTCCTCCTCCCCTTCCCCTTCCTCTCCTTTTCCTTCTTCTTCTTCCTCCTCTCCTTCCTCTCCTTTTCCTTCTTCCTCTTCTTCCTCCTCCCCATCTTCCTCTCCTTTTCCTTCCTCTTCCTCCTCCCCTTCCTCTCCTTTTCCTTCCTCTTCCTCCTCCCCTTCCTCTCCTTTTCCTTCCTCTTCCTCCTCCCCTTCCTCTCCTTTTCCTTCCTCTTCCTCCTCCCCATCTTCCTCTCCTTTTCCTTCCTCTTCCTCCTCCCCTTCCTCTCCTTTTCCTTCCTCTTCCTCCTCCCCTTCCTCTCCTTTTCCTTCCTCTCCCTCCTCCCCTTCCTCTCCTTTTCCTTCCTCTTCCTCCTCCCCTTCCTCTCCTTTTCCTTCTTCCTCCTCCCCTTCCCCTTTCTCTCCTTTTCCTTCTTCCTCCTCCCCTTCCCCTTCCTCTCCTTTTCCTTCCTCTTCCTCCTCCCCTTCCTCTCCTTTTCCTTCTTCTTCCTCCCCCCCACCTTCCTCTCCTTTTCCTTCCTCTTCCTCCTCCCCTTCCTCTCCTTTTCCTTCCTCTTCCTCCTCCCCTTCCTCTCCTTTTCCTTCCTCTTCCTCCTCCCCTTCCTCTCCTTTTCCTTCCTCTTCCTCCTCCCCATCTTCCTCTCCTTTTCCTTCCTCTTCCTCCTCCCCTTCCTCTCCTTTTCCTTCCTCTTCCTCCTCCCCTTACTCTCCTTTTCCTTCCTCCCCCTCCTCCCCTTCCTCTTTTTTTCCTTCTTCCTTCTTCCTCCTCCCCTTCCTCTCCTTTTCCTTCTTATTCTTCCTCCTCCCCTTCCTCTCCTTCTTTCTTCCTTCTTCCTCCTCCCCTTCCCCTTCCTCTCCTTTTCTTTCTTCCTCCTCCCCTTCCCCTTCTTCTCCTTTTCCTTCCTCTTCCTCCTCCCCTTCCCCTTCTTCTCCTTTTCCTTCCTCTTCCTCCTCCCCTTCCCCTTCCTCTCCTTTTCTTTCCTCTTCCTCCTCCCCTTCCTCTCCTTTTCCTTCTTCTTCTTCCTCCTCCCCTTCCTCTCCTTTTCCTTCTTCCTTCTTCCTCCTCCCCTTCCCCTTCCTCTCCTTTTCCTTCCTCCTCCTCCTCCCCTTCCTCTTCTTTTCTTTCCTCCTCCTCTTCCTCCCCTCCCCTCCTGTCCTTTTCCTTCCTCCTCCCCTCCCCTTCCCCTTCCTCTTCCTTTCCTTCCTCCTCCTCACCCCTTTCCTCTCCTCTCCTCTCCTTTCCTTTCCTTTCCTTTCCTTTCGTTTCCTTTCCTTTCCTTTCCTTTCCTTTCCTTTCGTTTCCTTTCCTTTCCTTTCCTTTCCTTTCCTTTCCTTTCCTTTCCTTTCCTTTCCTCTCCTCTCCTCTCCTTTCCTTTCCTCTCCTCTCCTCTCCTCTCCTCTCCTCTCCTCTCCTCTCCTCTCCTCTCCTCTCCTTTCCTTTCCTTTCCTTTCCTTTCCTTTCCTTTCCTTTCCTCCTTTCCTTCCCTTCCCTTCCCTTTCCTTTCCTTTCCTTTCCTTTCTCCCCTCCTCCTCTGATCCACCCTTGTAAAACTCTTCCTTTCCCTTGCCCTGCTTTTTTTCTCTCCTGGTGGGCATCTTGCATTTTAAAAGCTGCAGGAGTTTGCTCCTCGCCTGCCAAGCCTCACCCAGACGGAGTCTTGAGCAGACAAACCAGCGTGGGAGCCTGTCTGCCACCAGCTGGGGAGGAACATGCCCACTTCATCAGGCACCTCCAAATCTTGGTAGGGGAAGCAGAAAAGCTGATGCTGCGAAGAAGCTTATTCTCCCTTCCACATCTGTCTCCTCTGCATGCTGGCAGGTGACACCCGGCGCACCACAGCCATTCCAGCAAAGGGAGAGGGCAGCGAAGCCTGTAGAAAAGGGAGTGCTGGAATTCCCACGGGGGGGGGTGCTGGTGATTGATGAGAAAAGCCCCTCCAATCAGCTGGAAAGTATTGTAGGCCTCAGTTGGAGGGAGGGATGTTAGGTCACAGCTGCATGTTTCCTGCTAATGAGCAAAGGCAGGAAGAGTAGAATCATTGCATTCCCGGAGTTTAAAATAAGGTTATCAAAATACTCATTAAAGCAGGGCTTCTCAACCAGTGGTACGGGTACCACCTGTGGTAGATTGGCACCTGGCAGGTGGTACGCGACCATCCTAGAAAAGTGGTAGCAGAGGAGGGGAATGAGCTGAACCGGTGGCAGTATCACACAAGCCTGAGTGAGAAACAGCTGGAGCTGCAGGGCTGTCAAGGCTCAGCGGAAGCGCCAGGATCGGCGCCAGGATCCAGCTGGAGCTCGGCACTGATCCTGGCACTTCTGCTGAGCCCAGAAGAAGCGCCGATTGGCTGGAATGTTGCAGCATCTCCAGGGTCTTGTGATTTACACTCAGATGCTTGGCAACTGATTCATATTTATGACGGTCACAGTGTCCCAGGGTCATGTGAAGTGACCAAAACCTGCTGCAACCACCCAGCAGGGGGGGGGAATAAAAACCAAACACCCCCCAAGATATATCTAATATGCGAATTGACCCAAGATCTAATCATAATATATATATTAAAATAAAGTCATCAGGTTAACTCAAAACTATGCTAATCTTCAGATCTCTGTTATTGTATTTAATTTGTAGAAAGTCCACAAACAGCTTCCAGTGTCTTCTCTCATTGAAATAGATATCATAGATCATTCTGTTAAGAGTGGACAATTACATAAATTCTGTTTAATGGTGAAAGGCTCTATCATACAAAATTAGTATGTTTATGGTATCTTTTAAAAATCTACTTTTTTACAAAGTAATACAATAATGGAACGGACCTTGGAGGTCTTCTAGTCCAACCCCCTGCTCAGGCAGGAAACCCTATACCATTTCAGACAAATGGTACAATTTCAGACAAATGGAATTATAAAGCTATGACTAGTCTATTGTCTATAATCAAAGCAATTAGTTTCACCATCTCTGCTATTGTTGTTGTTGTTAGTTGCGAAGTCGTGTCTGACCCATTGCGACCCTATGGACAATGTTCCTCCAGGCCTTCCTGTCCTCTACCATCTTCTGGACTCCATTTAAGCTCAGGCCTACTGCTTCAGTGACTCCACCCAGCCACCTCATTCTCTGTCGTCCCCTTCTTCTCTTGCCCTCAACCTTTCCCAGCATGAGGCTCTTCTCCAGTGAGTCCTTCCTTCTCACTAGGTGGCCAAAGTATTTGAGTTTCAGCTTCAGGATCTGGCCTTCTAAAGAGCAGTCAGGGTTGATCTCCTCTAGGACTGACCGGTTTGATCGCCTTGCAGTCCAAGGGACTCGCAGGAGTCTTCTCCAGCACCATAGTTCAAAGGTCTCAATTCTTTGGCGCTCGGCCTTTCTTATGGTCCAACTTTCACTGCCATACATTGCAACTGGGAAGACCATAGCCTTGACTATATGCACTTTTGTTGACAGGGTGATGGTTCTGCTTTTTAGTGTGCTGTCTAGATTTGCCATGGGTTTCCTCCCCAGGAGCAAGCATCTTTTAATTTCTTGGTTACAGTCCCGATCTGCAGTGATCTTGGAGCCCAGGAAAATAAAATCTGTCACTACTTCCATTTCTTCTCCATCTATTTGCCAGGAATTGAGAGGGCCGGATGCCATGATTTTGGTTTTCTTAATGTTAAGTTTTATGCCAACTTTTGCACTCTCCTTCTTCACCCACAACAAAAGGCTCTTTAGTTCTTCTTCACTTTCTGCCATTAGAGTGGTATCATCTGCATATCTTAGGTTGTTGATATTTTTCCCAGCAATCTTTATTCCAACTTTTGATTCATCTAGCATTGCCTTTCTCATGATGTGCTCTGCATATAAGTTAAATAGGCAGGGCAACAGTATACAGCCTTGCCAGACTCCTTTCCCAATTTTGAACCAATCAGTGGTTCCGTGTCCAGTTCTCACTGTTGCTTCTTGACCCGCATATAGGTTTCTCAAGAGACAAATAAGATGGTCTGGTACTCCCATCTCTTTAAGAACTTGCCACAATTTGTTGTGCTCCACACAATCAAAAGCTTTAGCCTAGTCAATGAAGCAGAAGTAGATGTTTTTTTGGAACTCCCTAGCTTTCTCCATGATTAAGTGTATGTTGGCAATTTGATCAGAGGAACTACTCTGCCTCTTCAAAATCCTGCCTGTACTTCTGGTAGTTCTCGATCCACATACTGCTGAAGTCTAGCGTGTAGGATTTTAAGCATGACTTTACTAGCATGTGAAATGAGTGCAATGGGATAGTTTGAACATTCTGTGGCACTGCCTTTCTTTGGAATTGGAATGTAAACTGATCTTTTCCAATCCTGTGGCCACTGTTGAGTTTTCCAAATTTGCTGGCAAATTGAGTGTAACACTTTTACTGCATCATCTTTTAAGATTTTGAATAGCTCAGCTAGAATACTGTCACCTCCATTAGCTTTGTTGTTGCTTAGCTTTCCTAAGGCCCACTTCACATTCTAGGTTATCAGGGATGTTAAGCTCATTCTTGTATAGTTCTTCTGTGTAATTTTTCCACCTCTTCTTAATCTCTTCTGCCTCTGTTAGGTCCCTGCCATTTTGGTCCTTTATAATGCCCATTTTTGCATGAAACGTTCCCTTCATCTCTCAAATTTTCGTGAAAAGATCTCTGGTCCTCCCTATTCTATTGATTTCTTCTAATTCTTTGCACTGTTCATTTAAGAAGGCATTCTTATCTCTTCTAGCTATTCTCTGGAATTCTGCATTTAATTGGGCATATCTTTCTTTTTCTCCCTTGCCTTTCACTTCCCTCCTTTCCTCAGCTATTTGCAAAGCTTCCTCAGACAGCCATTTTGCTTTCTTGCATTTCTTTTTCTTTGGGATGGTTTTAGTTGCTACCTCTTGTACAATGTCGCGAACCTCTGTCCATAGTTCTTCAGGCACTCTGTCTATCAGATCTAATTCCTTAAATCTATTTGTCACCTCTACTGTATATTCAACAGGGATATGATTTAATTCATACCTGACTGGCCTAGCGCTTTTCCCTACTTTCTTTAATTTAAGCCTAAAGTTTGCAAGGAGAAGCTCATGGTCTGAGCCACAGTCAGCTCCTGGTCTTGTTTTTACTGACTGTATAGAGCTTCTCCATCTTTGGCTGCAGAGCACATACTCAATCTGATTTCTGTGTTGACCATCTGGTGATGTCCATTTGTAGAGCCGTCTCTTGGGTTATTGAAAAAGAGTGTTTGCTATGACCATCGTATTCTCTTGACCAAATTCTATCAGCCTGTGCCCTACTTCGTTTTGTACTCCAAGGCCAAACTTGCCTATTATTCCGGTTATCTTTTGGCTTCCTACTTTAGCATTCCAATCCCCCATGATGATAAGGACATCATTTTTTGGTGTTAGTTCTATAAGGTGCTGTAGGGCTTCATAGAACCGGTCAATTTCATCCTCTTCAGCACTGGTGGTTGGGGCATAGACTTGGACTACTGTGATATTGAATGGTTTGCCTTGGATTCGAACTGAGATCATTCTGTCATTTTGAGGATTGTATCCCAGTATTGCCTTTCCTACTTTTTTATTGACTATGAAGGCTACTCCATTTCTTCTGAGGGATTCTTGCCCTCAGTAGTATACCTGATGGTCATCTGAATTAAATTCACCCATTCCTGTCCATTTTAGTTCGCTGATACCTAAGATGTCGATGTTCAGTCTTGTCATCTCTTGTTTGACCACGTCCAGCTTTCCTTGATTCATGGATCTTACATTCCAGGTTCCTATGGAGAAAAAATCTTTACAGCATTGGACTTTCCTTTCACCACCAGACACATCCACAGCTGAGTGTCCTTTTGGCTTTGGCCCAGTCGCTTCATTCTTTCTGGCGCTACTAGTACTAGCCCTCTGCTCTTCCCCAGTAGCTTATTGGACGCCTTCCGACCTGAGGGGCTCATCTTCCAGCATCAATCTTTTTTTCTTTTGGCACTGTCCATGGGGCTTTCATGGCAAAGATACTGGAGTGGGATACTCCAGTGGATCATGTTTTGTCAGAACTCTCTGCTATGACCTGTCCGTCTTGGGTGGCCCTGCACAGCATAGCTCATAGCTTCATTGAATTACGCAAGCCCCTTCGCCACGACAAGGCAGTAATCCATGAAGGGGATCTCTGCTATAGACTGAAACAATTCAAAGAGAGGTAGGAGAAATAATACAGGCAGTTCTCAAAGTACGACCACAACTGGATCCAAATTTTCTGTTGCTAAATGAGATAATTATTAAGTGAGTTTTGTCCTCTTTTATGACCTTTTTCACCACAGTTGTTAAGTGAATCATTGCAATTGTACTTAATAATAGGGTTGTTAAGTGAATCTGGCTTCCCCATTGACTTTGCTTGTCAGAAGTTTGAAAAAGGGGAAAACATGATCCCAGGACTACAACCGTCATAAATATGAGTCAGTGGGCAAGCATTCTAAATTTGATTGCATGACCATAGGGATGCTGCAGTGGTCATAAGTGTGAAAAAAATGGTCATAAATTACTTTTTTCAGTGATGTAACTTTGAATGGTCACTAAATGAACAGATGTAAGTCAAGGACCACATATACGCATAAAAAATGTGCAGAGAATCAATTGGTCTGGTAGCCATTTTGACTTTTTTGATGGTTCCCTGCCCCCTGTCCATTAGGAATGCCTTAAATTAACGTCAGCTGGCCAAAGGGGAAGGATTACAGCTCCTCTTAACTCACACCAACCTTATACAGATTTATTGGTGAGCAGCAGGTTTTGGAACATCTGAATAATTGGTGTTTGCAGTGGAATTCTCCTGCGGAACAAGCTGCGTCATTTAATACTTCTCTCGTAAATCGGGATGTGAGTCATCACTGGCTAATTTTAAAATGCAGGCATGCTCAGAAGCTGGAGCTCTGCCATTCATGAAACTTGTGGGGCTGGAAATTCTGTGTGAGAGAGAAAAAGCAGGCACTGATCAAAGAGTTTGCACTTTTTTTTAAATTTACCTTTTTTAATCTGATGGGATGTAATCAAGAGACGTTTCCACTCAGCTTCCAGAGGGAGTAAAGTTTTAGCTGCTGGGCAGCTCAAATGATCCAGCTCACGCAGAACAAGGAAATAGTAATTTGTTCCCTGGGATCAGAGGTAAGAGCCCAGCGTGAGCACTGCTGTGACAGAAAGTGATTGACGCTGTTCATCAGGCCTATGATGAAATGCCAGGTGACCATTAGGGGTGCCAGAGAGAGAGTTCTGCTGCTCTCTAGTGGACATACAGAGTTTTACAGCCTGGATATGGTACTACTATTGTACCCAATTTAGAAGTGAGATAGTGACTGCCGTAATTTATAGCTTCTTTGGAGTTGGGGGGGGGGTTCATCTGTCAGGGGTTTTGAAGATTAAAGTAGCCATGGCTGTATGCATGGGTGGGAAGGTGAATTATCTACTATTCTAGCAAGGGATATAAGATGAAGGCATCTACATTGATGAACCTGCTCCAGAAAAGTCCAAACGTATTCTTATTCCTTAATTGTATAGGTAGTCCTCGATTTACGACCAAAATTGAGCCCAAAAATTGTGTTGTTAAGTGAGACATTTGTTAAGTGAGTTTTGCCTCATTTTATAAACTTCCTTGCCACAGTTCTCAAGTGAATAAGATGCACTTGTTGAGTTAGTAACAGGGTTATTAGGTGAAGCTGGCTTCCCCATCGACTACATGTCAGAATGTAGCAAAAGGGGATCACGTGACCCCGGGACACTGCAACTGTTCATAAATGTGAGTCAGTTGCCCAGCATCTGAATTTTGATCATCTGACCATGGAGATTCTGCAACAGTCATAAGTGTGAAAAAGGGTTGTAATGCTGCTGTGTGTCATGGTTCTGATAAATGAGACAGTTCAAACAAAATGCAAGCATTGATTATCTAAAAAGTCTTAATAATGAAACGAAACATTGGCACTCATGGAGGGATGCCAGAATCTGAAATCTCCTCCCCCCAAACCCATCGTAACACACACACAATCCCCGCCCTTATCTTCATGTCATAAATCACATTATCCAATTAGTTTTACATATGAGGTTTCGGGGAGGCAGTGGCTCAGTGGGTGAGGATGCTGAGCCTGTCGATCAGAAGGTCGGCAGTTTGGCAGGTCGAATTCCGAGTGCCACGCAGCAGAGTGAGTGCCTGTTACTCGTCCCAGCTTCTGCCAACCAAGCAGTTCAAAAGCATGTAAAAATGCAAGTAGAAAAATAGGGACCACTACAGTGGGAAGGTAACAGTGTTCCATGCGCCTTTGGTGTCCAGTCATGCCTGCCACATGACCACGGAGACGTCCTTGGACAAGCGCTGGCTCTTCGGCTTTGAAACGGAGTTGAGCACCGGCCCCTTGAGTCAGAAACAACTAGCACGCATGTGCAGGGGAACCTTTACCTTTACCTTTACATGAGGTTTCACTTCCCATTCTGTACGTGGGCTTTTCTAATCTTCTCAAAATAGTCATTAGAAAATTCCCTCCCTTCAAGATTCAAAGCCAAGCAGTTTAAACAAAAAGCTGTCTCATATATTGTCAGTGCAAAAAACGTCAATGTTTGCAGCATTGGCACTGTAACTTTGAATGATCACTGAATGAACTTATGAATGAATAGATATTATTATCTATTATTCCCAGGATAAAAGATCTTGCAACTAAACAAACTGTTGTAAGTTGAGGATTACCTGTATAGAAGGAAAATCACACCCACACCTTTGGAAACATCTTTGAACCTCTTAAGACATGGTGAATTTGGTGGCATACTAAGAAGACACTTCTTGAAAGATGGAAATGATGGAAACAGAGAAAAGGAGGATTTTGAGCCTAGCACCATCCTTCCTTTAAGGGTGCAAACATGTATTATTTTCCAATAGAGAGTGGCAGATTTCTTTGCATGACTAGGAAAATCAAATTTTGACTTGTGGATTTGATGATTATTAAAATTTAACAACCCACCCACTCATACACCCACGACATTTTTAACATTTATTTTCCCTTATTTATTTTCTTGGGGGGAGGGGATGGACATTTTACTATCATTATAAACTAAGAATTGAAAGTAAGCATTCTTTATATCCTTGGAAGAAGCCAGAAGTCATTCTTTGTATTATATCTCTTTTCCTTTATGCTTTTTCACACTTCTATCCCTATTCCTTTTTTATTTTTTTATTGTTTCTCTTGATTGAGAGTTTATATTGTTTTTATGTCTACACTTTGTGAAATGTAAAAAAATATATTTGAAATGAGAACTTTATCACTTTATGCTGCCTTAGTAAGACCGCATTTTGAATATGGCATCCACTTTTGGTCGCCATGATATAAAAAAGATGTTGAGACTCTAGAGAGCCTTGGTGGAGCAGTGGGCTAATGCCTCTGTAAGTAACACCAGCTGCCTGCAATTAGTGCAGGTTCGCATCCCACCAGGCTCAAGGTTGACTCAGCCTTTCATCCTTCTGAGGTAGGTAAAATGAGGACCCAGATTGTTGGGGGCAATAAGCTGACTTTGTAATAATGCCGCTTGGGGTGGTGGTGAAAGCCCTAATAAGCAGGCATATACATAGAATGAAGGCTACTGCTAAGCTTGTAAGCCGCCCTGAGTCTTCGGAGAAGGGCGGGATATAAATGGAATTAAAATAAAGAAAGAAAGAAAGAAAGAAAGAAAGAAAGAAAGAAAGAAAGAAAGAAAGAAAGAAAGAAAGAAAGCTGAGAAGAGCAACAAAGATGATTAAAGATCTGGAGGCTAAAACATATGAAGAACGGTTGCAGGAATTGAGTATGTCTAATTTAATGAAAAGAAGGACTAGGTGTGTCTTGATAGCGGTCTTCCAATATCTCAGGGGTTGCTACAGAGAAGAGGGGGTCAACCTCTTCTCCAAAGCACCTGGAGAAGAAGCAACGGATGGAAACTAATCAAGGAGAGAAGCAACCTGGAACTAAGGAGAGAATTTCCTGACAATGAGAACAATTAATCAGTGCAACAACCTGCCTCCAGATGTTGTGTACATCCTTCCACTCTCCACCATCTAGTCAGAGCTGAAGAAGCTTCTTGGATGAGAAGCAAAACATCTTCAAAAGAAACACAAGAAAGTCCAGTTGCCTCCTGAAAAAAGCATCTCTGGGACAACCATGACCTGACAATCTCCATAGACATCTGTCTTGAATGGTATAGGGTCTCCTGCTTGAGTATGGGTGGGTTAGAAGACCTCCAAGGTCCCTTCCAACTCTGTTATTCTCTTATATCTGTTCTGGTAGCTGCAAATCTCTACTTTCAAAGTATGAATGTCAAAGAGGTTGAGCTAGCTGATTTTTTAGTTGGGATGAAGAGAATCTGGCTGCATTTCTTCATGTCAGAATCAGCATTAGCTTTGGGTAGCAGGTGGGAATTTGTGCACTTGAGAAACCCAGAATTCTCCCAGCTGGCAGAAGTGTGAAGAAGACACCTCATGTCTGTTTGCACACACACTGTGAAGAAGACCACACAAGCTATTCTTTCTAGGACAGGTGGCCTGGCTGAGGAATTCTGGGAGTTGAAGTCCACAGGTCATAAAAGGGCCACGTTTGAAGACCCCTGCTTGTGGACCTCAACTCCCAGAATTCCTCAGCCAGGCATGCTGGCTGAGGAATTCTGGGAGATGAAGTCCACAAGTCATAAAAGGACCAGGTTTGAAGACCCTTGTTCTATTTAGGAGAACCAAGTTGGGAAACCTAGTGAGCATGCATCTATTCCTCCCTTGGCACTTTCCCTCCGCCTCAATATTTTTTTTAAAAAAGGTCATTTGGATTTAAACAGAAGGAAATAGCAACATCTGTTCTTTAATGCAGGGCTTTTCAACCTTTTCACCCATTGTACAACTTTTAGGATATGGCAACATCCGAGTACCACCAGTCAGATGTCAAGGTGTCAAAAACTTGATGACCAAAAAAAAAAATAGAAAGAAAAAAGATATATGAACTTCCAATTGGCTGGCTGGAGAATTCTGGGAGTTGAAGTCCATACTTCTTAAAGTTGCTAAGAATAGAACAGAACAGAATAAGTTGGGAGGGATCTTGGAGGTCTTCAACCCCCTGCTCGTGCAGGAGACCCTATACCAGGGGTAGGCAACCTTGGCTCTTTTATGACTGGTGGACTTCAAGTCCCAGAATTCCTGAGCCAGCCATGCTGAGGGGAAAGAGGTTTCCAAGCTGAGCCATGCTGGCTCAGGAATTCTGGGAGTTGAAGTCCACCATTCATAAAAGAGCCAAGGTTGCCTACCCTTGACCTATACCATTTCAGACAAATGTCTAGTATCTTTTTAAAAGCCTCCAGTGATGAAACACCCATAGTTTCTGAAGTCAAGCCGTTCCACTGGTTAATTGCTCTCCCTGTCGGGAAATTCCTTCTTAATTCCAGATTGCTTCTCTCCTTCATTAGTTTCCATCTATTGCTTCTTGTCCTCCCTTCGGGGGCTTTGGAGAACAACTTGACTCCCTCTTCTTTGTGGCAGCCTCTCAAGTTACTGGAACGCTGCTATCATGTCACCCCTCATCCTTCTCTTTGTTAAACTAGACATACCCAATTTCAGCAACTGTTCTTTATATATTTTAGCCTCCAGTCCCCTAATCATCTTTGTTGTTCTTCTATGCACTCTTTCTAGAGTTTCAACATCTTTTTTGTATTGTGGTGACCACACTGGATACAATATTCCAAGTGTGGCCTTATCCAGGCTGTATAAGGCAGTACTAACACTTCATCTGATCTTGATTCTGTCCCTCTGTGAAAGCAGCCTAGGATTACATTGGCTTTTTTTGGCAGCTGCCACTCACTGCTGGCTCATCTTGAAGTAGTTGTCCAAGATCCCTCTGGCAAGTACTGCTATTGAGCCAAATTTCACCTGATCTGAACCTGTACATTTCGATTTTTCTTGTTTAAGTGTAAAACCTTACTTTTCTCTCTTTTGAATTTCATTTTGTTAGATCCCAGTCTTATCAAGATCCATTTGATCCACTTGAGCCACTCTTCTGGGGTGTTTGCTATTCCTGCTAGTTTGGTGTCATCTCCTTATTTGATGAGTTTCCATTCTTTCCCCTCATTTAGATCAGGTCTTTTCAACCAGTGGCACGGGTACCACCTGTGGTACATTGGCACCTGGCAGGTGGTACGCAACCATCCTAGAAAAGTGGTAGCGGGGGAGGGGAATGAGCTGAACCGGTGGCAGCACTGCACAAGGCTGAGCGAGAGACGGCTGGAGCTGCAGGGCTGTCAGGGCTCAGCGGAAGCACCAGGATCAGCGCCAGGCTCCAGCTTGGCGCTGATCCCGACATGCCTGCTGAGCCCAGAAGAAGCGCCGATCAGCGGGAATGTTGCAGCATCTCCAGGGCCTTGTTATTTACATTCAGATGCTTGGCAACTGATTCATATTTATGACAGTCACAGTGTCCCAGGGTCATGTGAAGTGACCAAAACCTGCTGCAACCACCCAGCAGAGGGGGGGGAGGGAATAAAAACCAAACAACCCCCCCACTGCCAATCCTCAACAGAAATACTCACAACAATGAAAACCTCGGACAGGAGGAAGCGCGCCACCGGATGGGCAGGCAGGTGTCTTGCTTGGGTGTGGCTTGGGGGGCACTTTTTTCAGTGCCATTGTAACTTCGAACAGCCACTAAGTGAACTGTTGTAAGTTGAGGACTACCTGTACTTCATCACTTTTTTTGAGGGGGGGTCATCAAGTTTTTGACACCTTGCTAGGCGACTGGTGGTCCTCGGATGTTGCCATATCCTGAAACTGGTACAATGGGTGAAAAGGTTGAAAAACCATGATCTGGATTGTTTATGAAGATATTGAAGAATCCTGGGCCCAAGACAGAGACTTGGAGACCCCACGGCTTATTTTCCTTGATGTAGATGCGGTTCTATTAAGGACTAAGTTGAGAAACTCTAGCTTAAAGAGGAAAACTAGGTTGATTTCCTCTCCTATGACAGGAAATAATTCTTTATTTCAGGAGTTCCTCTTTTTTCAGAATGCTTTCCTCCCATTTCTAAATCAAGAAGCACCAAAAAGCTTTAAGGCACCCCCTCCCCCCATTAATTTATTTCTAATTAACCTTCTTGAGCTTTTCTGCCCTCAATGCTTCCTTCAAATCCAACTGGGAATGTTCACACACACACACACACACACACACAAACACACAAACACACACACACAAACATACACACCAGCCAGTTGGGATGAAAAAGTGGCTGGAGAAATTAAGGGAGCAGTCCCCAGGTCTTAAAATTGCTAAGGTTGAGAAACTCTTCTTTAGATGAATTCAGAAGAGCTCCTTTGCTCTTAAATTTTCACCACAAAAATTCTCCACATAGTAAGAATAAAGGTAAAGGTAAAGGTTCCCCCCCCCACATGCGTGCTAGTCGTTTCTGACTCTAGGGGTTGGTGCTCATCTCCGTTTCAAAGCCGAAGAGCCAGCGCTTGTCCGAGGACGTCTCTGTGGTCATGTGGCCGGCATGACTAGATGCCAAAGGCGCACGGAACGCTGTTACCTTCCCACCGGAGTGGTCCCTATTTTTCTACTTGCATTTTTACGTGCTTTCAAACTGCTAGGTTGGCAGAAGCTGGGACGAGTAACAGGCGCTCACTCTGCTACGCGGCACTTGGGATTCGACCCGCCAAACTGCCGACCTTCTGATCGACAAGCTCAGCGTCCTAACCCACTGAGCCACCGCATCCCTTACATAGTAAGAATAGGGTTTCGCTTATTTCTGACATTCTTTCTTTGCCCTCGATACTCCTTGGACTGATTAAATAATGAAGGTTGTCTTTGCTTCTCCCTCTGGGAACGTTTTGACAGCAAAACCCTGCATACTTAAACAAGCTTTTCTATCAGCACCCCATGGATTTATATAATTTATTCATACAATTATATTTCTCTCCCTGTGTTAACCGTTTTGCAATTGGCTTTGCTTTCTTCGATCATATTTTACTCACCAGCACAAATCCTGTAACAGGGAAAGGGTGGCCTGCATGCCACAACACCATCACATACAGTAATTGCTGCAATTCTGAACTGTGGTGCAAGTGTATAACAAAATGACAGAATGGAAGAGTTGGAGGGACCTTAGAGGTCTTCTAGCCCAACCCCCTGCTCAGCAGGAAATCCTTTACCAGGAGTAGGCAACACTGGCTCTTTTATGACTTGTGGACTTCAATACCCAGAATTCCTGAACCAGCCATGCTGACTCAGGAATTCTGGGAGTTGAAGTCCACAAGTCATAAAAGAGCCAAGGTTGCCTACCCCTGTGCCATACCATTAGAGTAAACATAGACAGACCTGCTAAAGCAGGGGTCTTCAAACATGACCCTTTTATGACTTGTGGACTTCAACTCCGGCGGACAATACCCAGGGGGAGGGCCTTCTCTGTGGGTGCGCCGGCCCTTTGGAACCAGCTGCCTGTAGAGCTTAGGACTGCCCCTGACCTTCGCTCATTCCGCCGGGACCTGAAGACCTGGCTCTTCGAGCTTTCTGGCCTGGACTGAGAGTATTAACTGGGGTTTTAATTGTATTTTAATTGTAATTGGGCTTTTAGTTCAAGGTTAGTGTAATCATTTTAATTGTTTTTAATTTTTGTAATTTGTTGTATTGTTTTTAAAAACCTTGTGAACCGCCCTGAGTCCTACAGGAGAAGGGCAGTATATAAGTCTTAGAAAATAAATAAATAAATAAATAAATAAACTCCCAGAAGTCATAAAAGGGCCAAGTTTCAAGACCCCTGTGCTAAAGTATTAAGAAAAGCAATCAACAAAAGTGGGTCCATTTCCTCCTTAATTCCACCCATGGAAACATTCTGGCTTGCAGTTCTATCTGCTCCTAGGATGAGTCACTACATACTAGTAAAATCTTTTTTTTTTAATGTAAAGATAAAATTTTGATGCTTGAGGTGGAAAATACCAACCCATACCAACTTTGAAATTTCTTAAGAGTTTCTTTATCATTATTAGCATGATCAATAACATCCATGGTGCTGGGTTGAAAAAAGTCAAAGTGACAGACATGTCTGCACAGATAATCATCACAGAAGGGTTGGACATATAAAACCTTTGATCTGATAAAGTCAAATCATTTGATTTGATTTGATACAGTATTTGATAAAGTACTTCTGGGCAAGCTAGAAAAATGTGGGATAGAAGCGCCCCTACCAGATGGGTCTGTAACTGGTTGACAAATCATACTCAATGTGTAGTCCTCAACAGAACTACACCTACATGAAGAGACAAGAAGCAATGGATGGAAATTAATCAAGGTGAGAAGCAACCTAGAATTAAAGAGAGATTCTATCTAGAACTAAGGAGAAATTTCCTGACAATGAGAACAATTATTTTTATTTTATTTATTTTATTTTATTTTATTTTATTACATTTATATACCGCCCTTTCCCGAAGGACTCAGGGCGGTTTACAGGGTGATTAAAAAACCAAGATACAAAAGTTAAGAACAAATTTAAAATATATATATATATATTTGTCCCTGCATAAATAAAACCCCAGTTAAAATTAAAATTAAAATTCTCAGCCTGGGCCAGAGAGCTCGAAGAGCCAGGTCTTCAGGCCCCGGCGGAATGAACGGAGGTCGGGGGCAGTCCTCAGCTCCACTGGCAGCTGGTTCCAGAAGGCAGGCGCCCCCACTGAGAAGGCCCTATCCCTGGGTGTCGTCCGCTGGCAATCTCTTACCGGTGGCACCCTGAGAAGACCCTCCCTGTGGGAGCGCACAGGATGAAGGGAACTTGATGCTGGCAGCAGGTGTTCCCTCAGATATCCCGGACCCAAGCCATTTAGGGCTTAGGTCATCACCAGCACCTTGAATTAATCAGTGGAACGACTTGCCTCCAGAAGTTGTGGGTGTTCCAACACTGGGTTGTTTTTTTTTAAAGAGATTGGACAACACTTTATCTGAAATGGTATGGGCAGGGCTTTTTTTGTCATAGAACGCTCAGAACGGAGTTCCGGCACCTTTTCTGGATGGAACCTTGTAGGGTAGGCAAGGCGGGTTGTATGACATGTGTGAGTTCCGGCACCTTTTTCTTTTACAAAAAAAGCACTGGGTATGGGATTTCCTTTTTGAGCAGGGATTTTAGCTAGAAAACCCCCAAGGTCCCTTCTGACTCTTGTTATTCTGTTATGCGATTCTGAATGGTAAGCAAATCTTTAGGTGCCACAGCTGATAAACTGTAACCTCTCTAAGACTTCAACCACTTTGAATTTTACAGTTTCTTATAAACCTGATTAAATAATTCATTAGCTTGTGTTCCTACAACCCTTTGCAAATGTCCAAAACCGACAAAGTGTTAAGTGCTATCATTGATCAATCCCTTGCTCCGTTCTCTGTGACCCCATAGACACCAAAACAAGAGGGAGTTAATGATGGATGAACTGAGCAAGGCAATTGGGAATGCGTAGCCTGAGGAAACAGCTGTTTGGGCTAGAAAACCAGCATCCCAGGGAGAAAACTTAGATCAGACATGTCAAACACAAGGCCCGGGGGCCGGATCCGGCCCGCGAAGTGGTTTCATGCGGCCCATGAAGCCATCCTGGAAACAGTGAGGGAGCAGCCCCCTCTGCCTTGGCCCTGGCCCAGAGACCCTCCTTCTGCCAGAGACCCTCAGATCTGTCCCACTCCTGCCCAGGCCCCCATAGGCACCCTTGATGCGAACGATGTAGAGCTGGCCACGCCCACCCAGTAGGCCATACGCACTCTAGCCACACCCACCCAATAGGCCACGCCCACCCTGACCACACCCACCCGGCCCCCTGAGGACAACCGCAATGCTGATGAAATTGAGTTTGACACCCCTGACTTAGATGGATTTGAAGGAAGCAGTGAGGGCCAAAAGGCTCAAGAAGGTCAGTTAGCAATAAATTAATAGATAAAAGAGGAAAATGGCTCAAACCTTCTCAGTGCTTCTTAGTTAGAGATGGGAGGAAAAGCATTCTGGAAGTTGTGAAGTAAAGAATTATTTCCTGTCACAGGAGAGGAAACCAAGCAAATTTCATTCTTTAGGCCAGAGTTTTTCAAACTCGGCAATTTAATGACGTGCGGACTTAAGTTCCCAGAATTCCCCAGGCAGACAACTGACTGGGGAATTCTGGGACTTGAAGTCCACACACATCGTAATGTTACCACGTTTGAGAAATAACGAACTAGACAAAAATTCTAAGAACAAGTACTCTTAGTTTACATTCAGTTTGCTCCAACTTTCAGCCAAGGTCAAAAGCAAAGAGCGCTACTCATAAGAAAAAGAAGAGCATCCATCCAACAAAGGTTATTTTGGGAGGGAGGCAGTTTTGAGAAAAGGGGGGAGTCCTGTCCTTGGTGGCTATTTCAGCACACAAGTAGCAAGCAAACGGAAGGATTGGGGAAATACAACGGAGTTTATAAAATGTTTCTTGAGAGGCTAGCGGGAGAAAGTGGCTACCTCAGCACTTCTCTATTCCCCAGAAGGAGAAGGAGGAGAAAGTAGACAAGGGGGAAGAGGAGAAGAAGAATGGAGTAGAGCTGGAAGGGACCTTGGAGGTCTTCTAGTTCAGCCCCCTATTTGAGCAGGAGGACCTATACCATCTCAGACAAGTGACTGTAGTCCAGGGGTGGGCAACCTTGGCTCTTTTATGACTGGTGGACTTCAACTCCCAGAATTCCTGAGTCAGCATGGCTCAGCATGGAAACCTCTTTCCCCCTCAGCATGGCTGGCTCAGGAATTCTGGGAGTTGAAGTCCACGAGTCATAAAGTGGCCTAGGCCTAGGCCAGGGGTAGGCAACCTTGGCTCTTTTATGACTGGTAGACTTCAACTCCCAGAATTCCTGAGTCAGCATGGCTCAGCATGGAAACCTCTTTCCCCCTCAGCATGGCTGGCTCAGGAATTCTGGGAGTTGAAGTCCACGAGTCATAAAAGAGCCAAGGTTGCCTACCCCTGGACTAGTCTCTTCTTAAAAACCTCCAGTGATGGAGCACCCATGATTTCTGGAGGCAAGGAGTTCCACTGGTTAATTGTCCTCACTGTTAGGAAGTTTCTCCTTAATTCCAGGTTGCTTCTCTCCTTAATCAATTTTCATCCACTGTTTCTTGTCTTGCCCTCTGGTGCTTTGGAGAATAGTTTGAAGAAGGGAAAGGAGGAGGAGGAGGAGGAGGAGGAGGTGATTGAGGAAGACAAAGAAGAAGAGGAGAAAAAGGGAAAAAGGAGGAAGGATAAGAAAAAAAGGAAGCAAAAGAGGAAGGAGAAGGGAGAGGGGAAGGGGAAAAAAGGAGATGCAGAAAGAGGAGGACGAAGAGAAAGAAGAAGAAAACGGAAAGAAGGAGAAGACAGTAAGAAGAAGGAAGAGAAGAAGATAGACGAGGAGGAGGAGGAGGAGGAGGAGGAGGAGGAGGAGGAGGAGGAGGAGGAGGAGGAGGAGGAGGAGGAGGAGGAGAAAGAGAAAAATTATTTTACAATCGTGATTGAGGAAACTGATTGTGGATCAATATCAAACCAAAGGGAAGAACGGAAGGCTTTGTCTTTTTCTAGAAGTAAGTTGGCTGAAACCTCAATGGACCATTTTCAGACTGGAGAGACGCTTGAAAAGCTCTGCCAATAATGAGATTTTCCACGGTTTGCTGAATCAATGACTGTGAAAACAGCCAGCCAGCTTTTTCTCTGTGGCTATTCACGGAGGATCTTCTTTCGCTGATAAAAAGTGATTAAGATGTCCCTAAGTGGTTCTAAATCTCCTCTTTGGAAATCTAATTAGCTAATTCAATTAAATGACTGGGAGATATGAATTAGTCCATTTGTACACTGGAATTTATTGTTGAAGGAATGGGGGGGAAAAAACAGGTGGAACAGTAAAAAAAAATATTCTTCCCTTCAGCACACAATAATGCTTCTGCCAGCATACACACATGCTTTGCACACTTTATTGCCCTCCAATTCTTTAATTTACACTCTCAAGGGTTATCTGATTCGGCTGGAATCTTCCTGGCATGCTAGAGCACGCCAGCCAGCCTCCATCCCAATACATATAACTAATTTAATGCCACCTGACCTCTTACTAAAGGATCTAACCATTATGCCATCCAGCTCCCTGTGATTTAAATACATAATCAAAATTCAATTCAGATGTAGGAGACGGGGAAAAAGAGGGATTAAAACATTGTTAAATACTATTATTCACCTGTCTAGCTGGGCAAATTCTGGGGAGTTGAAGTCCACATTATACAGGCAGTCCTCAACTTTCGACCACGCTTGTGCCCAAAATTTATGTTGTGAGAAATTTGTTAACTGAGTTGTGCTCCATTTTACGATCTTCCTTGCCACATTTGTTAAGTGAATCACTGCAGTTGTTAAGTTAGTAACATGGGTGTTAAGTGAATCTGGCTTGCCGGTAGACTTTGTCAGGAGGTCGCAAAAAGGGTCACATGATCCCAGCATGCTGCAACCGACATAAATATGAGTCAGTTGCCAAGCATCTGAGTTTTGATCATGTGACCACGGGGGATGCTGCAATGGTCATAAGTGTGAAAATGGTCATAAGTCACTTTTTTTCAGTGCTGTTGAAACTTTGAATGGTCACTAAACAAACTTATAAGTCTAGGACAGGGATCTTCAAACTTTTATGACTATGGATTTCAACTCCCAGAATTCCTCAGCCAGGCACGCTGGCTAAGGAATTCTGGGAGTTGAAATCCACAAGTCATAAAAGGGCCAAGTTGGAAGAGCCCTGCTTGTGGACTTCAACTCCCAGAATTCCCCAGCTAGGCATGCTGGCTGAGGAATTCTGGGAGTTGAAGTCCAAAAGTCATAAAAGGGCCAAGTTTGAAGACCCCTGCTAGTGGACTTCAACTCCCAGAATTCCTCAGCCAGGCATGCTGGCTGAGGAATTCTGGGAGTTGAAGTCCGTAAGTCATAAAAGGGCCGAGTTTGAAGACTCCTGGTCTAGGACTATCCCTATTAGCTGGGAAATTCTGTGAGTTGAACTTCACTTATCTTAAAGTTGCTAAGGTTGGGAAATACCAAATTCTTACAATATTAATAGACATCCTTTTCAATGAAAAGCCATTTAATAATTTAAATGGATTGTTAGTTGTTCTTGTGATCTGTGATCTTAAGCAAAGGTCTTACACTGGGCACTCCAGGGCATGAACATCACTCCCACCCACTGCATTTTGGACCAGATGAAACTTCCAGCTGGTCACCAAGGATGGTTCCAAGGAAAAGGGGTTGCAGTAATCAAGTCGTGAGATGACCAGGACGATGGGACAATGACTGGTTCCAGACCTAGGGGAAAAAAAAAGATGCAACTGGAACAGCAGATAAAGCTGAGCAAATGCTTGCCTGGCCACAGCTGCGCTCTGATCGCTGAGCAGGAGCTATGAAATTGTGCACCATTCAGGCACGTTTCAGTTCTTGTAATGAAGGAGAACGGCTCAGGTCTCACTTCCAAAAAATCCTGTGTTTATAATCAGCTTCCCTGGTCTTGGCATGCAGGACTCGTTGTTTCAGAGGGGAGGAATCCAGCCCAAGACAGAACAGAACAAAAACATTTAGCTCCCCACAGCTGACGGAAGGAGAGATCTTGTGCTATTGGCTCCCTCTACTGCTGCTGATGAAACGTGCAATTTGGATTTGTCCCAAGGAGAACTTGGGGTATATAACAGAATAAGAGAGTTGGAAGGGACCTTTGAGGTCTTCTAGTCCAGCCCCCTGCTCAAGCAGGAAGCTCTGGCATAGACCATTCCAGACAAATTCCAGTCTCTTCTGAAAAACCTCCAGTGGTGGGAGCAGCCAGAACTTCTAGAGCAGGGGTCTTCAAACTTGGCCCTTTTATGACTTGTGGACTTCAAAGCCCAGAATTCCTCAGCCAGGCACGCTGGCTGAGGAATTCTGGGAGTTGAAGTCCACAAGTCATAAAAGGGCCAAGTTTGAAGACCTCTGTTCTAGAGCATGGCTGGCTGAGCAATTTTTGAAGTCCACAAGTCGTAAAGTTGCTAAGGTTGGAGACTCCTGTTCTAGAGGCAAGTTGTTCCACTGGTTAATTGTTCTCACTGTCAGGAAATTTCTCCTTTGTTCCAGGTAGAATCTCTGTTTCATAATCTTCTACTTGTCACTTCTTGTCCTGACTTCAGGAGTTTTGGTGAATAGGTTGGCCCTATTAAATTTTAAACATTTAATGAAACATTGTTAAATATTAAATTAGTTCAGGGGTCCTTGGTGCTCTCTGACCTTTCTTGGTTTCTTGCAGACATTTCATTAGCCTGTCTAGGTAACATCGCACTGATGATGTTACCTAGTTAGGGTAATGAATAGAATAGAATAGAATAGAATAGAATAGAATAGAATAGAATAGAGTAGAGTAGAGTAGAGTAGAGTAGAGTAGAGTAGAGTAGAGTAGAGTAGAGTAGAGTAGAATAGAATAGAATAGAATAGAATAGAATAGAATAGAATAGAATAGAATAGAATAGAATAGAATAGAATAGAATAGAATAGAATAGAATAGAAGCTGGAAGGGACCTTAGAGGTCTTCTAGTCCAGCCCCCTGCTTAAGCAGGAGAACCTATAATGTCTGCAAAAAAAGCAAGCTCAAATATTCTTTTTCATTTGTAAAATATTTCAGTTCCACACAAATGTACAAATTCAAATTATCATATTTTTGGCATAATATACAAAGACCTGGCCCTCTGGAAAAGTCTATATGTCGGGAAAGGTGAAAGGACAGAGAATGACCAGCAGAAAAGTGGAAAGGTTTGAGGTCAGTGGTAATATTGGAAGACCTGAAGGATCAGGTTGGGAACAGATCCTCTTGAAGGAAACATCATCCATGTTGAGTCATTGATGGCATGTAATCAATTTCAGTCCCAGCAGAGACCTTACAGCTAGTCCTCACTTAGCGACTGCCTTGTTTTAATCATTGTTCGCAGTGATTAAAAGATAACTTTATGATCTTGCATTTATGACCTTCTCAGGTCCGTAAAACAAAGAAAAGCCACAGTAAGACAGTATGTTAAATCCCAGTTTCAGTTAGCAATCCTTTTGCTTCATGACTGAGTTGCCAGTCTCATTTGTGTGTTAAACGGGCCCTTATTTCCATTTCTCAGTTAAGTGAGAACAAAAGGATGGCCCTCTAAATGTTGCTAAGCTACAAGGAGAGTCAGGATGGATTGGTGGCAAAGGAAATGCCCTGAGAAACTCGGGTTCAACTCTAAGTTTAGCTACAGAAGATACTTGGCTGACTGATTAGTGTGTGTGGACTTCAAATCAAGACGCCTGGGGGATTCTGGGGGTTGAAGTTCAGGTCTTTTAAAGTTGTCAAGGTTGAAGAACTCTCTTCCACAGCAAAGTTGTTTAAATAGGTTGACATCTGTTTTATATTTTCAAAGCAGAATTTCCTTTAACAAGCAAGGCGGGTTGTGATACTAACAAATCAGAACCTTTGAAAAAAGTCCAACAGCAAGGAAGGATGGATTATTCTGAACCAGCAATGGATCCCAGTCCCCTCCACGTGGGAAAGACCGAACTCTGCCTTTATCTGGGTCATTTTCTCACCCCATGGGGCTAAACCACTCCAAACAGCCCAGAGCAATTGCTTTCTTAGGGGTATTCTTCAAACACATTCTTGAAGGATGAAAATGCAGCCCCACTGCTGCCTTTGCAGAAACACACCCAATTTCTGCCAGATTTTTTTTTTTTTTTGTAGTGGGAGGGGATGAATTGGGAGCCAAGGATCGTGGATCAGGAGCAAGTGAAAATAGTTATCAAGTTGAAACCTCACCTGTTTGGTCACCAGAAGATCTAGTGATGCTCCGGAGTCAGCTGCTCCTAGCAACTGTTTCCCCAGAAGCTTGTGTATCACTATGTTTGTTGGGATGTCAGCGTTGTCATAGCAACTACCTGCTGGTGGACCGATTACCTTTTCGCTGCTAAGGAGCCAAGCCAGCTCAGACAGAGGAAGTTCACCAAGTGAGAAAGTTACTGTTCTTTTGCCAAGGGTTAGAGTCTTCCTGAGGGCAGGACCACATCCCAGCATCTTCTTTTAAGGCCTGGTGAGGCATTGCTAGGAGAAATTAACCTCTTCATTGATCAATCCCCAGATTCTAACTGTCCACATTGTCTCGGCGTCACAAATTCGGGTGTGGAGATAGAGAAGATGCTAAACGCTCCTCGCTGACATAGTTGGGCATCAGGAAAGTGGGAATTTTTAGATTCATCAAGTGATAAAAAGCAAGGTTCCCAGAGGTTGACCTTCATGCTCCTGGTGGTGATGGCATCCATGCCCTTTTCATGGAAAATTTCTAGAAGATGCTGCCTTGCTTCAGAATTATTTCATGGAATTTCAGAATCATAACATGCCAGTGTTGGAAGAGTCCATGAAGATTATCTAGTCCATGAAGATCACCTAGTCCAGGGGTGTCAAACTGCCGCCCTGCGGGCTGGATGCGTCATGGCGAAACTGCGCCCACCCCATTGCCAGCAATGGAAAAAAAATCACGATACGTCATGACATGTCATGTGATGTTGCGTTTGAGACCCCTGATCTAGTCCAACCCTCTGCCAATGTTGGAATCCACCATACAGTGGATGCAATAAATGGCCATCGGACCTATGTTTAAAACCTGTATCAGAGTTGAATCCAACGCTTCTAGGGGCAAGCTTTTTCCTGGGGAAACAACTCTTATCATTAAGAATTTCTTCCTGGTATCCAACCAAAATCAATGCATCTCTCCCTCCCTCCCTCCCTCATACACACATTATTTCATTATCTATCTATCTATCTATCTATCTATCTATCTATCTATCTATCTATCTATCTATCTATCATCGGTCTATCATCGGTTTATCAATCTATCTTCTGCTTTTATTATTTTAAAACGTGAATAGTGTGTAAATGGAATTTACCTTTATGTGTCTGTTGGTGATTGATTTCTCTGAATTCCAAGTTTCTAGGAATTCCCTGGAAAGAAGCAAAAAGGCATTGGCAAACTGTCTCTTATCCATCAACCTTTCAAGGTGGACCAGAGTAGGAAACCAAAATTATGAATAAGAGAATAACAAAGTTGGGAGGGACCCTAGAGGTCTTCTAGTCCAACCCCTTGCTCAAGCAGGAAATCCCACACCATTTCAGACAAATTGTTGTCCAATCTCTTCCTGAAAACCTCCAGGGAGGGAACAGCCACAAAGTCTGAAGGCAAGCTGTTCTACTGGCTAATTGTTCCCACTGTTAGGAAGTTTCTCCTTAGTTCTAGGCTGGATCTCTCCTTAATGTTAATCTCTAATTGAATGCTAATGCTGCTTTTATTATAAGGCTAGAAGAACAGAATCTTGCACATCTTTATCTTCTAGGGAGGGATATCTCTGAAATGCTTTCTCAGATTACAGTTCTGTCCCGGACTCAAATTCCTTTTAATTGACTTCTGTCTTGCTTGAAGATCTTCAGCTCATTCTTCAAGGTTATTCCTTCTGCCTATTACATCACCATTGCCAAAAACACAGCCTGGGCATGTACATCTTGAGCTCAAACTAACAGAGAGTACTTTAAAAAAAACAACCCAGGAACCCTGAAGAAGGAATAATAATAATAATAATAATAATAATAATAATAATAATAATAATAATAATAATAAGAAGAAGAAGAAGAAGAAGAAGAAGAAGAAGAAGAAGAAGAAGAAGAAGAAGAAGAAGAAGAAGAAGAAGAAGAAGAAGAAGAAGAAGAAGTTGGAAGGGACCTTGGAGGTCATCTAGTCCAAACCCCTGCTTAGGCAGGAAACCCTATACCATTTCAGACAAATGGCTGTCCAGTCTCTTCTTAAAAGTTTTCCACCTTCCCACTACATTTTTAATTAATCCTCTCCTTCTTCCTCTGTTGCACAAAAAAACATCTATTATGAAAATAACCACACCCAAAAGAGAACCTCAGCATGGTTTTTAATGATTCTGCCAACATGAGGTTTTGCCCCCAGGCTCTTTATTTTTTGTTCTCCAGGAGGAATGCTAACACTGGGGTTTTAGAAGACCCTTCCTCTTCCTGTGTTCATACAGGGTATCTCCAGCTGCCTTGGCTCCAATCCACAAGTTAGGAGCCAAGGTCCAAGTGAGGGGGGAACCTCACTGGAGCCTCCAGCCTTGGCTGAAATTTCAGTCTTGGCAGAAGGCAAAAGAACAGACAGCTGGCCCTTTTTCAATCAAAATAACTCTGGTGCTGATTATAATGTTAAGAAGGTGTAGGAGGAGAAGGACTGCATCGCTGAGCAGCTAGGAGACAGATTCTCTGGTAAAGGAGATTGTCCCTCTCTTGGGTGCCACTGCTTTTTGGTGGCATGGATGGTGCATGCATCCCTCTGAGTTCTCTATTCCAGGCACCGACTCAAATATTGTTAGTGGCTCTCAGCAACCACAGTAGCAAGCAACAGGGAGAAAGCAGAGCTGCTTAACTCATTCGTGGCCTCAGTCTTCACACAAAAAGAAACTGTAGCCCGACCTTCCCTCGTTTCGCCGGGACCTAAAAACTTGGCTATTTGAGCTTGCCGGCCTGGGCTGAGGGTTTTGGGTTAAGGTTTTAATTTTTAATTATTTTGGGGCTATTTAATTTAATTTTATTTTAACATGTATATATTGTACTGTTTTAATTTGCCCTGCAAACCGCCCTGAGTCCCTCAGGGAAAAGGGCGGTATATAAATCGAAATAAATAAATAAATAAAATAAATACAAAAAAAAACACCCCACCACAAAAGACAAACTAGAAACAAAAATTAAAATAAGCAAGAAAATGGTCAGAGAATACCTATCTGACCTTCATGAATATGAATCACTGGGATCGGACAGATTACATCCCAGAGTTCTGAAGGAGCTGGCAGATGTTGAAGAGCCCTGGGCCCAGAACAGAGCCCTGGGGCACCCCACTACATACTTCCTTCCATGTAGATGCAGTTCCATTGAGGACCACACGCTGAGTACGGCCTGTCAGCCAGCTACGAATCCATCTGGTGGTGATGCTGTCTAACCCACATTTTTCTATCTCATCAAGTAGTAGGTTGTGATCTACTTTATCAAATGTCTTACTGAAGTCCAAGTAAATTATATCCACAGCATTCCTCTGGTCCACTAATTTTGTCTGGTTGGATTGGATTGGGCAGAAGGGGTTTGTTAGTTGTATGCTGCTTCTTTCTTTGAATATTGTGTTTCCTTCTATGTGTGACATACCTCCATTTGTCTTCCTCCAAAGGTTTATCAGTGGGGTTAAATCCTCTGGGAGTTATTTGTTCATTATTTGGTTCAGGTTTGGGTATAGCTTTCTTTTGTAGATTGGGGTTTGGCTACAGTTGCCTCCAAGTGCCTTACTTTTTCCTCTAATAGTTCACATAAAGGTAAAGGTAAAGGTTCCCCTGCACATGCGTGCTAGTCGTTTCCGACTCTAGGGGCCTGTGCTCATCTCCGTTTCAAAGCCGAAGAGCCAGCGCTTGTCCGAGGACGTCTCCGTGGTCATGTGGCCGGCATGACTAGACGCCAAAGGCGCATGGAACGCTGTTACCTTCCCACCGTAGTGGTCCCTATTTTTCTACTTGCATTTTTACGTGCTTCGAACTGCTAGGTTGGCAGAAGCTGGGACGAGTAACAGGCACTCACTCTGTTATGCGGCACTCGGGATTCGACCCACCAAACTGCCGACCTTCTGATCGACAAGCTCAGTGTCCTAACCCACTGAGCCACCCTTCAATAGTTCACATAGTTTACATCTAATGCATGCATAATTTGGATGTTCTTTGGGCATGAACACATACATGGAACATGTATTGCATACCACGTACTCCTGCTTAACTTCTAGCCTTAGACAAGGTCAGCCAGATGCAACTATGGATAAACTCAATTTCTGCCTTGTTACAGAGCACTGGGCAAGAAACCATAAGGGCTTCCTTTTGTCTTAATGTCAGTGCCAATGAAACAAGCCCAATTAATTAAATATGTTTTATATCGAATCACTACCCTCTTTCTCTTACGCTGAAACAAAAAGTTTGACAGCTACTCAGAGAAAGAAGTGCAGAGCGTGACTCCATATCTGAAAAAGAAATGGAAGAGAAGCAGAGGGAAAGTTCAAAAGCCATTCCCTATTCATCGCTGAAGTGGGTTCCCCTATGAATATTTATGACCGAAGTTTTTGGCAAGTGATTGTTTTTATACATCAAAGCCTCTGTATTATTGCATCCGAAAGCTCTTTAAATCACCCTGACCGGAAAGTTGCAATTGTACTGAGTTAATCCTTAGTCTCTTGTTTTTTCCTGAAAGATGCCTTTTTCTCAAGCCACAGGGAGATCACGCTGAGAGATAACACTGCAGGCCTGCTTCCTTTATCTCCATGGCGGTTGTGTATGTGTTTATGTGTGATCGTGTGTGGAAGAGAGACAGCTGATTTGGCAGGAAGCAAGACTGCCGACTTATTTCCACAGACACCCTAGAGGTGGGGGTGGCACACACCAAAGGGGGCTGGATAAGAAGTTGTGAGATTTGCAAGACAGCCAGATTGTCAAGTTGTCGAAAACCCTGTTTTAAAAGGCATTACAGCCAACACACATGCTGCAGACTTTAAAAAGGATGGAGCGTCAGTCCATCTGATCAAATATTCTCTAAATCAAGAACAGGGACTACAGATAGTCCTTGACTATTATCCTGTGGGAAGTCAGCTCCCCAGAGAAGGAAATACTGAAAGGGCAGGAAAATATATTTCCTAAAAGGATCTTAAAGAGGCAGGAAAGCATGCCCAATTTTCTTAATAGCCCCAGGTCTCCCTTCCCCAAGCAGAAGCCAGCTCTGTACAAATCCTCTGTAAACCATAGGAAGGTTGAACCTAGGAGGTTAAGAAGACAAAGACACCTAAAATCTGCATAAGGTAAAGGTAAAGGTAAAGGTTCCCCTGCACATGCGTGCTAGTCGTTTCCGGCTCTAGGGACCGGTGCTCATCTCCGTTTCATAGCCGAAGAGCCAGCGCTTGTCCGAGGACGTCTCCGTGGTCATGTGGCCGGCATGACTAGACGCCAAAGGCGCACGGAACGCTGTTACCTTCCCACCGTAGTGGTCCCTATTTTTCTGCTTGCATTTTTACATGCTTTCGAACTGCTAGGTTGGCAGAAGCTGGGACGGGTAACAGGTGCTCAACTCTGTTACGCGTCACTTGGGATTCGACCTGCCAAACTGCCGACCTTCTGATTGACAAGCTCAGCGTCCCAACCCACTGAGCCACCGCGTCCCTTTTAAAATCTGCATACCTCACCCAAACTCTAAGAGTCATTAGCCCCAGCCCCTGGAAAGCAGGATATGACCTTTGGGACATAACAGGATTAACCCATGACCATCAGAATACCAGAAAGGCACACTCAGACTCAGGTCAAAGTTCATGCCACAGGAACAGGAAACAGCTCCAAATAAAAGGCTCCAGAGGGTATAAAAACCCACTCCCTACATGTGCTCTCTCTCATTTCTGCCAGCCAGCTTCCTCCTCTTCAATAAACTACAACCTTCTTCCTAAAGCAGTCGCCATGTTTATTCCCAGCTTGGACTGAACCATGATGAAGACTTTTCTTCCAACAGTCCACAACTGAGCCCAAAATTTCAGTTGCTAAGTGGAGCAGTAGTTAAATCAGTTTGAGCCCATTTTACCTTTTTTCTTTGCCACAATTGTTAAGTGAATCACTGTAGTCATTTAAGTGAATCATGTGGCCATTAAGTGAATCTGGCTTCCCCCATTGGCTTTGTTTATTGGAAGCCAGCTGAGGAGGTTTCAAATGGTGATCACATGACCCCAGGACGCTGCAACCATCATAGATACATGCCAGTTGCCAAGTGTCTTAATTTTAACCGCATGACCCTGGGGAGGCTGCAAAGGTCGTAAGTGTGAAAAACGATCACAAGTCACTTTTTTCAGCGCTGTTGTAACTTCAAAGAGTCATTAAATTAATGGTTGTAAGTCAAGGACTATCTGTATATAAGCAGAGTCTTGCAGAAATGACAAAGCTGACGAGGTTAGTCAAGGGAAAAAAGTTATACAGATTTTGTTTAAAAAAACAACAACCTAGAAGCCACGTATCAGCATTTCTCAACCTCAACTGAGTGGACTTCAGTTCCCAGAATTCAACCTCCTAGCTGTGGGAATTGAAGTCTACATATTTTAATGTTGCTGAGTTGGAGCAACACAGATAGTCTTAACTTACGACCAAAACTGGAATCAGAATTTCCATGGCTAAGCAGTTGTTAGGTGAGTTCACCCGATTTTATAATGTGGGGTTGTTGTTTTTTTTGCCATGGGTGCAGTTGTTAATTGAATCACATGGTCTAAAATGAATCCGGCTTCCCCCTTTAGTTTTGCTTGTCGGAAGCTGGTGGGAAGGTCACAAAAAGGGATCACATGACCCTGGGACACATCAAGTATCATAAATACACGCTAGTTGCTAAATGCCCAAATTTTGATTGCATAAACCGTGGGGATGCCTTAGAAAATCATAAGCGTGATGACCAATTCTGCAGTTTTCTAGTGCTGTTGCAGCTTTGAACATTCACTAAATGAACTGTTGTAAGTCGAGGACCATTTGCTCTCTTCATCTTCTAGCTCAGGGGTCCCCAATCTTTGGTCTGTGGGCCACTACCAAGCTCTACTGGCCCACTCGTGCTAGCTATTTGAGCTTGCCGGCCTGAACTGAGGGATTGGGGTCTAAAATTTTAATTTAATTTATTTGTTTGGGGCTAATTTATTTAATCTATTTTAACTTTTGTATGCTGTATTTTAATTGCCCTGTACACCGCCCTGAGTCCTTCAGGAGAAGGGCGGTATATAAATCTAAATAATAATAATAATAATAATAATAATAATAATAATAATAATAATAATAATAATAATAATAATAATAATCTGGCCTTCCCATTGACTCTGCTTGTGACAAAGTCGCAAAAGATGATCACATGACCCAGGGACCCAGCAATGGTCATAAATATGAGTCAGATCCCAAGTGTCTGAATTTTGATCACATGACCATGGGGATGCTGCAAGGGTCTTAAGTATGAAAAACAGTCATAAGTCATTTTTCAATGCCATTGTAACTTTGAACTGTCCCTAAACAAATTGTTGTAAGCCGAGGACTACCCGTAAAACATTTTTTTTTAAAAAAACAAACCAACCAGCAATTATATAAGACACGGGGGAATAGCTAAATAAATTATTTTAAGAAACTGGAAAAATCTGTGGGAAAGAAGTAAGAAAAAATCAAGATGTCACCATGTGATTGATGTTCCAGCCCTTTTTTACACGTTACCCCAATGCTCACTAAACATAAAAAGGGTTGTGCAGCTTCAATCACACAGTCAAAATTACTAGTGTGATGTTTTTGAACCTCTGGTAGATATTCCTATCAAATACAATGTCACAAAATTTAACTAATGTGGCTACTTTTCCCTTTTATCCTGCCCACCCCCCCCAAATTGAGAAATGGTGAAACCTTAAAAAAGCAACTGCCTAGTGTGATGTTTTTGAACCTCTGGTAGATATCCCTATCAAATAAAAGGGTAGCAAGGGAGCAACAGAAAATTATGCATGTTCTGTACACAACTGCACAGCCTCGTGATTGGCTAATTCAGCCGGCGGGAATTCCTGGGCACCAGGTTGGGTGCCTGAGGCAAGGTGGGAGATTCCAGCCGGGTGGGTGGTTGGCCAGCGTCCGGCACTTGCCGGACATATAAGCAACACGGGGCTAGGCGAGGTCAGTTCTACCACGTGCAGCTCAATAAACAGTCTATACCCAGATCCGTCTCCGTGTTATCTGTCGCCCTATCCCAGGGGTCAGCAACCTGAAACAGTGAAAGAGTCACTCGGAACCGGTTCCCTCACAAAAGGAAAAACTGGGAGCCACAAAAAATGTGTGCGCATGCGCATACATGTGTGCATGTGCAGAACAGGGTTCGACTGAAGAGTGGAGCCAAGGCGAGATATGCACCTACCCTGCATATTTGAATTGATTGGTTGAACTTTTTTAGTCCCACTTTTTTTCCCCGACTGCACATGGCAGAGGACTGGGAGCCGCAGGAGATGGCTGAAAGAGCCGCATGCGGCTCCGGAGCCGCAGGTTGCAGACCTGTGCCCTATCCGGACACAACAATGCACAACAGACATCTAGGCAGCTGAAATGCAGTGTTTTCGCCCCAACCGCATGCTCTCTTGTGGCATTCAAAACTTGTCCTGCAAACTCAGATGACATTCCTTGTTTTTTTTTTTTTTTCTAAAAAAAGATGGCGGACATGCGGGCGGCCGTGTGAGGTTGAGCTCTGCAGGTCCGAGAAGATAGGCGTCTTAGGAGCCCCTCAGGGCTTTTTTCTTTATGCCCTGGGTTGGGGGAAGGGTGGCAGCGATGAATGTTGCAATTGTCTAGGTTTTTTTTTTTTTTTTTACCAGCTTGACCGGCGTTTCGCTGGGCTGCTGGTTTGCTTTCTGCTCAGCTGCTCAGCTGGTCGTCGGGAGTTTCCGGCTATGTCGGGCGGTCTTGGCTTCTTCGGCGGCGTTTGGAGTTCCCGGCGGCTGGCGGCGGCGGTGCTGCGGCGGCGGCGACGGAGCTGTTTGCGAGCTGCGTGGCCCGCCTTTTCTATCGTTTTTTTTTCGACCGGCCTGCCTCTGCTTTCTGCCTGCTTTCTGCCTGCATCAGCCTAATGGCGACGACGACGGCGGCGGCGGCGGCGTTGTTCCCGGGCCGTTTTCGGGCCACTTTACCATCGACTATTGTGGTCTGGCCTGCTTTTACCGAACCGTTTGTCCCGCTGCCCCCTGGGCCTTTTTGGCCCATTTTTCATCGGCGGTGGCGGTGGCTCTCCCCGGATTGTTTGCGGCCTTGGCGGCGTTCCGGTGGTTACGGTGGCTACGGTGGCTACGGTGATGGCGGCGGCGGTGTCCATAGCGGCCCAGCGGCAGCGGCTTCGATGATTCAGCGATGGCGTTATGGCCGGTTTGCCGGCCCCCCGGTTGGTTCTGCATATCCCAGATGGGTTGGCACCCCCACTGCTTCTGATGGCCCTGAAGGTTCCTGGGCTAGCCGGTTGATCCCGGTGGAGCCCAGTGGAGCCTTGTGGACTTGGGCCATTTCGAAGGACTTTGGAAGATCGGTGGGGAATTTAATGGACCTGGGGGAGCCAATCTTTGTTGACCACAGTCTGGAAGGCCCCAATAATTATCGAACTGAGGGCCTATGGACTGGTGGTCAGTTACAACCTCTAGGAATGACGAGACAACGGGAGACTTGGCTGTTATCAGAATTGACTATGATGGCTTGTTTTTGCTTTTACAATCGACTGCGCATTGCCCCTTATACCCCAAAGGACAGAGAACTCTGGGTATTGGCCATTGTGAGAGGATGGCCGAATTTACATCTGCTGCCCCTAGAGGTGAGAGCTCTATGGGGCAGGCCATACCCAGTGGGGTTGCTCCAGACTTCCATTCCCCCCGAGAATTGGCTCTGTGGCCGTAGTGAGAGGACGGTGGTAGGCCTGCCCGGGGGGCTTATCCAGCTGAGTGGCAGCGGCTGGACGGAGGCCTGGGACTCCCTCTCCGAATAGATCCTCCTCATGGACTATCATCTATGGACTGCCTGCGATCCGGACTGCTATTTATGCCTTTCTTTAAATATTCGTCCACGGACTTGTGCGCCCTCAGGGGTGCTCCCCCCTCCTGGGTGCGACCCGCCTTGCCAGCCAATTATAACCTCGAGGAAGGGCCCATTTATTGGGACCCTGAGAGTTGGCTGGGCACGGGTAGGGGCCTTCGACGTAGACCTAATAAGAGGCCCCTGATTATTTTTCTTTCAAAATTTTTTAGGGGGTTAGGGAGGCGGGAGGGTTCTTTTGGTTGTTTGGATAAGGGGGGCTATCCAACTACCGCTGTTCTGGCTAGGGCTGATGGAGATCGCAGGGGGGAGGAGCGGGGGTCGGTCACCTCCGGGGCTCCAGGGCTGGTCGTGGGGCTACCTATTCCCACGACATCAGGGAATGGCAGCAGATGGAGGAGCAGAGGGCCGTATCGATCTCAGGGAAGGCCTCTCCGCTGCTTACAAGCGGTGGGGCACTCCGACCCTCTGGCTCTACCCCAAGGTCCCGGGAGTGAGGGTGTGCAGCCCCCTGAGCTCCGGCTGGTGTATTTGAACGCCAGGTCCGTCTCTAATAAGGCTCCTCTCGTTTGTGATCTGGTCGAGGGTGAGCAGGCGGACCTGGCTTGCATCACGGAGACTTGGTTGGGCCCAGAGGGCGGGATTCCTCTGGTTGACCTTTGCCCACCAGGTTTCCGGGTGCTGCACCGGCCTCGGGCTCAGGGTAGGGGTGGGGGTGTGGCTGTTGTTATGAGGGAGACCTTGTGTCCGCGGGAGGCCACTGTTCCTCAGATAGTCGGGTGTGAGTCTCTCTTTTTGAGATGCGGCCCTGGTGCGCAGTTGGGCTTGCTGCTGGTGTACCTTTCGCCTAGTCACGCAGCAGCAGCCCTGCCTGAGCTGCTCGATGTCCTCTCTGGGCTGGTGGTTGAGTTCCCGAAACTTATAGTTTTGGGGGACTTCAATCTACCATCGCTGGGAGGATCATCTGAGTTGGCTCGGGAGTTCATGGCTTCCATGACGGCCATGGACCTGACGCAAGTAATTTCGGGACCGACTCATGAGGGAGGCCACACCCTTGACCTAGTTTTTTTATCTGGACGGTGGTTAGATGATCTTGGTGGGGGCTCTCCAATTATTATGCCCCTGTCATGGACCGATCATCATCTCCTGCGGCTGGTCTTCCGTTTTGCCACCCCCCGCCGTGGGTGTTTGGAACCAATTAAATGGTACCGCCCCAGACGCTTAATGGATCCCCAGAGGTTCCAGGCAGCGCTGGGGTCCCCACCTGCCTCCCTTGCTCACAGCTCGGCAGATGCCTTAGTGGAAGCCTGGGAAAGGACGGCCACTGAGGCTCTTGACCGAGTTGTACCCCTGCGGCCCCTGACCCGGTGCAGATCCCGTCGAGCTCCATGGTTCTCTGCGGAGCTTCGGGAGATGAAGCGTCGGAGACGGGGCCTAGAGAGCGGTTGGAGGTCCAGCCGATCCGAATCCGACCGATTGCGACTAAGAGCCTACATTAGGTCTTATCTCGCTGCGATAAGGGAGGCGAGGTCTAACCACTTCGCCACCCTTATCGCGTCCGCAGATAATCGCCCGGCCGCCCTGTTTAGGGTGACCCGCTCCCTCCTAAATCAGGAGGTGAGGGAGGATCCCTTGCAGGGTCGTGCCGAGGAGTTTAACCAACATCTGTCGGACAAAATCGCTCGGATTCGGACCGGTCTGGACTCTGACTGGGCAGAGTCTGACGATCAGGACACTGGCGGTTTTGTCGATATCATCTGGGAGGAGTTTGATTCTGTGACTCCGGAGGAAGTGGACAGGATCATGGGGAGGCTGAGCACCACCACGTGTTTATTGGACCCGTGCCCTTCCTGGCTGGTTTATGCAGCCCGGGAGAGGACACGCAGCTGGTTCCAGGCAGTTATATCGGCTTCTCTGAGTGAGGGTAGCTTCCCCGCCGTCTTGAAAGAGGCGGTGGTGAGGCCTCTCCTCAAGAAGCCTGCCTTGGACCCAGCTGTATTAAACAACTTTCGTCCTGTCTCCAACCTTCGCTTTCTTGCGAAGGTTGTTGAGAGTGTGGTGGCGCATCAGCTCCCTCTGGTCCTGGATGAAGCGGATTATCTAGACCCGTACCAATCGGGTTTCAGGCCCGGGTACAGCACGGAGACGGCATTGGTCGCGCTGGTGAATGATCTCTGGAGGGCTCGGGACAGGGGATATTCCTCTGTCCTAGTCCTATTAGACCTCTCGGCGGCTTTCGATACCATCGACCATGGTATCTTGCTGCGGCGTCTCAGGGGATTGGGAGTGGGAGGCACAGTTTTACAGTGGTTCTCCTCCTATCTCCAGGGACGTTCGCAGTCGGTGTTGGCAGGAGGACAGAGGTCGACCGCGAGGTCTCTCATTTGTGGAGTTCCTCAGGGGTCGGTCCTCTCGCCTCTCCTGTTCAACATCTACATGAAACCGCTGGGTGAGATCATTCGTGGCTTTGGAGTTGGGTATCATCAGTATGCTGATGATACCCAACTTTTCCTTTCGACCCCAAACCACCCCAGTGATGCCCTCAACGTGATGTCCCGGTGCCTGGAGGCGGTTCAGGTCTGGATGGGGAGGAACAGACTCCAACTCAACCCCGACAAGACTGAGTGGCTTTGCATACCTTCTTCCCGGGTTTATTCGGATGTTCCACCTCTGGCTATGGGGGGTGAACTATTACCCCCCGTAGATAGGGCTCGCAACTTGGGAGTCCTCCTAGATTCACGGCTCACCTTGGAAGATCATATAGGAGCTGTGACTAGGGGGGCCTTCGCCCAGGTTCGCCTGGTGCGCCAGTTGCGGCCCTATCTTAGCCGGGATGATTTGTGCACGGTCACTCATGCGCTCGTGTCCTCTCGTCTGGACTACTGCAACGCTCTCTACATGGGGCTGCCCTTGAGGACCACCCGGAAGCTCCAACTGGTACAGAATGCAGCCGCGAGAGTTGTGTTGGGAGTCTCCCAATACTCCCACGTTACACCGCTGCTCCGTGAGCTGCATTGGTTGCCAGTTGTCTTCCGGGTGAGATTCAAGGTACTGGTAACAGTGTTTAAAGCACTCCATGGCATGGGGCCGGAGTACCTTAGGGAACATCTGCTGCCGGCATCAAGCTCCCTGCGCCCTGTGCGTTCCCACAGAGAGGGCCTCCTCAGGGTGCCACCGATCAGAGAATGTCGATTGGTGGCCCCCAGGGGGAGATCCTTCTCTGTGGGCGCTCCGGAGCTGTGGAACCAGCTACCGGTAGAGCTCCGGATTGCGCCCGATCTTCGCTCCTTTCGTCGCGATCTCAAGACGTTTCTGTTTGTTCAAGCCGGCCTAGCCTGATGGGGATTGGTGGGTTTTTTTTTAAAATTTTGTGTTTTAATTTTAACTTGGTGTTTTAGAATTTTATTCCAACTGTTTTAATATGGGCAATTATTTAATCTTGTCTTAACGTTTGTATTTAGTATTTTATTCTGCCCTGTGAACCGCCCTGAGTCCTCAGGGAGAAGGGCGGTATACAAATATTATTAAATTAAAATTAAATTAAAATTAAAAAAAAAAGATCTTAAAAAGGACTTTGTAAAATTCACAATTATCCAAGACAGGCCTAGCTGTGACCTAAGAGTGAAATGCAGTTTTGAAGTGTGGAGTCTGATGCACACTGAAGGAAACTTAAGCCATGTTTGATTTGTCTTCCTGGTTTTTTTTTAACTGTTTGTTTATTTACTATTCCATCTTTATTACTTTTATAAACAGCTCCAGGTGGTGAAGATATCTAATATTCTTTCCCCATGCTATTTTCCATACAACAACAACAACAACCCTGTGAGGTGTGTTGGGCTGAAACTAATCAAAGAGAGAAGCAACCTAGAACTAAGGAGAAATTTCCAGTTTCAGGCAACTAGAAATTGTTCCGTAGGGAACAATGAGTTCGTTTAACAATCACAGTGTTCATTTTCAATTGCAATGTTTGCTTTACAAATAAGATTGTAAAATTAGGAACAGTTATGTGATTACCAGTTTAATGACCATCCTGATTTATGACTGTAATTGTGGGTTCAGTTACAATTGTAAGTCGAGGATTACTTAAATCAGATTTGCACTATAATTCCTTCCATGGCCACCAGATGGGTGTAATGGACTGCTGAAAAATCCCTGCTCTGACTGCCACCTGCAGGTCACTTTAATGTTTGCAAGCTAGTTTGGTTAGCCTTCCTTTAGATGGCTAGTTCATGCTGGTTGGGGAATTCTGGGAGTTGAAGGCTACACATCTTAAAGGTTGCTGACATTTGTGAGGGATAACTGGGAAAAATATGAGACAATCTAATTACGCAAGAATTGCAACATATACTTTATAATGCCCTGGTAAGACCATATTTGAAATACTGCATCCAACTTTGGTTGCCACAATGTAAAAATGTTGAGACTATAGAAAGAGCGCAGAGAAGAGCAACAAAGTTGATTAGGGGACTGGAGGCTAAAACATACCAAGAATAGTTGTAAGAATTGGGTATGTCTAGTTTAATGAAGAGAAGGACTAGGGATATGATATGCCACAAAGAAGAGAGAGTCAAGCTATTCTCCAAAGCATCTGAAGGCAGGACAAGAAGCAACGGATGGAAACTAGTCAAGGAGAGAAGCAACCTAGAACTAAGGAGAAACTTCCCAACAGTGAGAACAATTAACCAGAGGAACAACCTGCCTCCAGAAGCTGTGAATGCTCCAACACTGGAAGTTTTCAAGAAGAGACTGGACAGCCATTTGTCTGAAATATCAGACAGAGGTTCTCAACCTGTGGTCCGCAGCCCCTGGGGGGGGGCATGATGTCACAGGGGGTCCACGAAAGTTTGGATAAATGTTATGATTTAAATTTCAAGTTAGGTCTTGGTGTCTATGGCCATGGTGCATGGCCACAAAGGTATTTAAAGGGGGTCCATGGTGACGAAATGGTTGAGAACCACTGGTATAGGATCTCCTACTTGAGCGGAGGGTTGGACTAGAAGATCTCCACGGTCCCTTCCAATTCTGTTACTTGTTAGTCTGGTTGACCTTGATTTGGTTCGGTATAACAGAAGGTAAGGAGAAACTCTGGAGCACTTTCAGGTTTTTTGTTATCATATCCTCTTAAAATAAATAGGCATTGCTTAAAAACTTTGTGGTGTCTATTCCTGACCTGGCCTACCTCAAAGGGTTGCTAGTGGATGTCCAGCAAGGCACACCAACTCGGAGAATAAAGGAAAGAGGCATACGATTATCCGAATAGCAGCATTAATTGCTTACTTAGCTAATTTGTCTCAAGTAAAGCAAATTTTCCCTGGAGCACAGGCTGCCAGGAGGGCAGCATCTTCTGAACAGAAAACATGCGACACTAAGCATTAAAAATAAATCGAGCTGAGCAGATGGAAAGCAAGAGGGAAGAGAAATATTCCTCTTCGCACAGATCGTGTTTGGCAAGAAATCTCCTCTCTAATAGAAACAATTCTCCTTCAGAGACAAGAATTGGCCTGCTTTGCCAGCTTCTATTTTCTGCTACTTGCTTGAAATCCACCCTCTGATCCAGTTTTACTCTGAGCCAAGCTGGTCTTGATCCAAAGTAAACATTTTTAATCCCAGGTTCTGTTGATTACCACCTGGAAAAATAGCAAGCAGTAATACATATATATGTGTGTGTAGATCTTTGGTCATTCGGGTTTTCTCCCCACGTAAAATTGGAGGTATCAGGGCAACGTTTCGACGAAATCTCATCTGTCATCCTCAGGCTGGTGACTTCAGCTTCGTTCTTCTGGGAGAAGTGTGTGGTAGTGGCTGTTTTTTTTTTCATTTTTAAACTGCCAAGGGGGGGTGTTCTGTGGGCGGAGGAGAACACAGCTAAGCCCCCACCCAATCAGAGCACACCTCCACCCCACCAGAACACAGCCAAGCCTCCACCCACAGAACACACCTCCTCTGGCAGTTTAAAAAAGAAAAAAACAGCCACTATCACACACTTCTCCCAGAAGAACGAAGCTGAAGTCACCAGCCTGAGGATGACAGATGAGATTTCGTCGAAACGTTGTCGATACTTCCAATTTTACGTGGGGAAAAACCTGAATGACCAAAGATCTACATATATATTATATACATATAATTTTTGATTGCTAACAAAGAATTAAAGGGAAGATTTGTCCCATGTTTGGGGCCTAGCAAGGTATTCTAAATACTTAACAAACACTTAACACACACACACACACACACACACACACACACACACACACACACACATATATATATATATATATATATATATATATATATATATATATATATATATATGCAAATTATTCAAATTGCTAATAAAGAATTTGGGAGGCTAAGATGATCATTTCGAACTCATTTATGTTCTCATCAGTTAGTCATACCCTTTATCTGAGATTTGAACCCGGGCTAATTGTATATCAGGCAGTGTTTTAACCTCCTGAGCCACGGGGTTCTTTCTCTCTTATATATATATAATGTTAAGTATTTGTCAAGTCTTTTTGAATACCTTGCTAGTTAAATCTTCTTTCCTGTTTCAGCCTAACCCAAGGCTATCCGCAGGCTATAGTCACAACTTGCGACAGTTCATTATTTGTGTAAATTATTCAAATTGCTAATAAAGAATTAGGGAGGCTGATATGGCCATTTCGAACTTATTTTGTTCTCATCAGTCAGTCATACACTTTATCTGAGATTCAAACCTGGGCTAATTATACATTAGGCAGTTGTTTTAACCCCTAGACCACAAATAATGAACTGTCGTAAGTTGTGACTATAGCCTGCAGATAGCCTTGGGTTAGGCTGAAACAGGAAAGAAGATTTAACTAGCAAGGTATTCAAAAAGACTTGACAAATACTTAACACGTATATCTCCATTGCTTCCTAGCTAATAAAGAGAGAAAGAGCCTGTGGCCTAGGGGTTAAAACAACTGCCTAATATATAATTAGCCCAGCTTCAAATCTCAGATAAAGGGTATGACTGACTGATGAGAACAAAATAAGTTCGAAATGGCCATATCAGCCTCCCTAATTCTTTATTAGCAATTTGAATAATTTACACACACACACAAACACACACACACACATGTGTGTGTGTGTGTGTGAGAGAGAGAGAGAGAGAGACAGAGACAGAGACAGAGAGAGAGAGAGAGAGAAACCATGAAGTTAGAAGAAAGCTAACTTTGGAGATTCTTTGGAGATTTGTCTTTGGAGATCCTCTGTCACCCAGACTGTAGTTGTCTCAAAAATGCTTTTTTTCTTGACAAGGCACTGGACTGCTTTTTCCTTGAGGAAGAAGAAAAAGACATATTGCTTCCCATCCATCAGTTCTGATGGCTGGAGAAGAAAACGTCCATCCCCCTGCCATCAGAACTGATGAGGCTTCTTGGATGAGAAGCGAAACATTTTCTTCTTTTTCCTCAATGCGTACAGAATACAGAATAGCAGAGTTGGAAGGGACCTTGGAGGTCTTCTAGTCCAGCCCCTTGCTTAAGCAGGAGACCCTATAACATTCCTGAAAAGTGGCTGTCCAATCTCTTCTTAAAAACCTCCAGCGATGGAGCAACCAAAAACAGTCCAATTTTGAAGAAAAAAAAACACCTTTGAGAAGCAAGCTAAGATTATTTAAATGGAACAGTTACCTTAGAAAGAGGACCTGCAATCAGAGTATAAAAAGTCCATACAGAAAGTGGTAAAGACAGCTGAGAAGATCATAGGAAACTCACTTTCTGGTATTCAGGATTATGCTTATAAGCGCTATGTCCTTAAGAGCTCGAAGCATTGTTAGAGACTTCACACACCCACTTATGGTCTGTTTCTGTTGCTCCCCTCTGGGAGGAGGTTTCGAAGTATTTATAGCAGGACTACCCAGTTCTGTAATAGCTTTGCTCCCTATGCCACCCGTTTGGTAAACTCGCAAGATTTGTTTTTCTCGCCATGCACATGTATACATAACCCTAACTAGACTATGTTGTTTCTCTGTGTCATAGAATATATGTGGGTATATGCACAATTCTGTATTTATTTATTTTTGTCATATTTATGTAGTGTATATCGGAGGTGGTGACCCTTTGAGAGCTGTATGCAACGAAATTTCACTTTAATGTATGCTGATTATTGTACATTCAAAGTGACAATAAAGTTATTCAATTCTATTCTATAAAGGCAGAACCAACAGCCCTGAGGAGGCGCCATTGAAATGTGACTTAACAGCTGCAAAATAGCTTTTTCCAGCTGGCACTTGCTGTATCTGTTGGACTTCAGTTCAAATTAGGGAGCTTGGCAGTTTGTAAAAAAAACAAAAAACACATAACACATGCCCAGAAAATTTGGTGATGCACCTAACAAACCATATTCAACATCTTATTACCACCTGTAAGATCATACTCAGAAGTATGCATCTGAATTACCATCAGCAACTGCCAGACCAGGCAGGACTCTACAACTAGTTCTTAACTCACAACTATTTGTTTAGAGACAATTCGAAGTTACAATGACACTAAAAAAAAGTGATTCGTTATTGATCCTCGCACTGACAACCGTTGAGCATCCCCATGGTAACATGATCAAAATCTGAGCGCTTAGCAACTGGCATGTATTTACAATAGTTGCAGCATTCTGGATCACTTGATTACCATTTGTGAATTCCCAGCCAGCTTCCAAAGTCAGATTTGCTTAACGATCACATAATTCACAATAACTATAGTGTTTCACCTAACAACAGTGGCAGAAAAGGTTGTAAGATTCGGCATGATTCATTTAACAACCACCTTGTTTAACAAAGGAAATTGTGGTCCCCATTGTGATGGTAAGTTAAGGACCACCGGCGGATGACACCCAGGGGGAGGGCCTTCTCTGTGGGGGCGCCTGCCCTCTGGAACCAGCTGCCTGCGGAGCTTCGGACTGCCCCCAACCTTCGATCATTCCGCTGAGACCTGAAGACCTGGCTCTTCGAGCTTTCCGGCCCAGGCTGAGTTTTAATTGGGGTTTTAACTGGGGTTTTACATGTTGCAGGGACTTAGTTTAATCTTTTTTAAATTGGTCTTAATTTTTGTATTAATGTTTTAAAAATTATACCCTGTAAACCGCCCTGAGTCCTTCGGGAAAGGGCGGTATATAAATTCAATAAATTCAAATTCAAATTCAAATTCAAAATAGGAATAAAATATCGGTCTGGTACAACTAAATTTTATAACAGTGGATCTCGAAGTGCCATTGGATAAAAAGCTCAGTGTATCATATTACAAGAAGGCAGTACTGGTGACCCTGAACTCAGAGCTCTCTCTTAGGCCCAGTACTCTTCAATATCTTTATAAATAATTTAGATGAGGGGATAGAAGGGGAACTCATCAAATTTGCAGAGGAGACCAAGCTGGCAGGAACAGCCAACACCCCAGAACATAAGCTCAAAACAAAGATGGATCTTGACTGACTTGAACACTGGGCCCTATCTAACACAATGAAATTCAGTGTAGAGAAAAGAAAAGTTCTACATTTATGTAAGAAAAACCAAATGCACAGGTGTAGAATAGGTGGCACCTGTCTCAATAGCAGTGACACTGAGAAGGATCTTGATGTCCTAGTCGATAATCGCTTACATATGGGCCAGCAGTGTGTGGTAGCTGCCAAAAAAGCCAATGCAATCCTAGGTTACATTAACAGATCACGTGAAGTGTTAATACCGCTTTATAATGCCTTGGTAGGACCATACTTGGAATACAGCGTCCAGTTTTGGTTACCACGATGTAAAAAAGATGTTGAGACTCTAGAATGAGTGCAGAGAACAGCAACAGACATGATTATAGGACTGGAGGCTAAAAGAACGGTTGCTGTAATTGGGTATGTCTAGTCTAATTAAGAGAAGGACACAGGGTGACACGATAGCAGTATTCCAATATCTAAGGAGCTGCCGCAAAGAATAGGGGGCAGGGGTCAAGCTATTCTCCAAAGGACCAAAAGGCAGGACAAGAAGCAACCGATGGAAACTAATCAAGGAGAGAAGCAACCTAGAACTAAGGAGGAATTTCCTAACTGTGTGAACAATTAAACATCGAAATGGCTTGCCTCCAGAGGTTATGGGTGCTCCATCAATGGAGGCTTCCGACAAGAGATTGGACAGCCATTTGTCCAGAATGGTATGGGGGTCTCCTGCTTGACCAAGGGGTTGGACTAGAAGACCTCCAAGGTCCCTTCCAATTCTGTTATTTGTTATTTTGAACTGGATCCTCCAGGCTGCAAAAAGTCTTCTGATTCCCCTTTTTATCCACAGGAGACTTGAACATTTTTCATATTTTTTTTCCAATAGCGGTTTTGAGTTCCTCAATTGCTGGAGAGGGCAATGTTGTGTGTCATCCTGAACCTCTTGGAAAAATCCTTGCCATTTTCCACTTGGAAGAAATCCCTTTGAGGTTGAGGCATAAGGAACAGAGAAACTGCAAACTGTGAGAGAAAGAATAGGCAATGAAAAAGGATGCATCCACATATGGACACTCAACCATTGCAAGGCCATTTCTCTTTTAATGAGGAAAAAAAGTCCACTTGAACCCAAATTTTCTTTTGTCCATTTAAATGAAAACAAGAAAAAAAATGGCAGGTAGTCCTTGATCTGCAAACATTCATTTAGTGACCATTTGAGGTTACAATGGCACTTAAAAAAAGTGACTTATCACCATGTTTCATGCTTACGACGGTTGCAGCATTCCCCATAGTCACATGATCAAAATTGAAATGCTTGGCAACTGACATGTATTTGTGACGGTTGCAGTGTCCCAGGGTCATGTGACCTCCTGAAAAGCAAAGTCAGCAGGGATGCCAGTTTCATTTAACAACCATGTTTAATAACTTAACGACTGCAGTAATTCACTTAACAACTGTGGCAAGAAAGGTCATAAAATGCAGCAAAATTCACTTCACAATTGTCTGGCTTAGCAACAGAAATTTTGGGCTCAATTATGGTTGTTAAACCGAGGACAACCTGTGCAGAAGAAATGCACGCACAGACAAGTGTGTGAAAACTCTTTAAAATGAGAAATGTTTATCAAATTGCTTCTGAGAACTCCTCTTTCTAGGTGACAATACAAGTAGTCCTTGACTTATGAGCACACCTGAGCCCAGGATTTATGTTATTAAAGTGAGAAATTTGTTAAGCAAATCACTGCAGTTGTTAAATTAGTAACAGGGTTGTTGTGAATCTGGCTTCCACCATTGCTTATCAGAAGGTTGCAAAAGGAGATCACATGACCCCAGGACAGGTCATAAATATGAACCAAGCATCCGAATGTAAATCACGTGACTATGGGGGTGCTGCGATGGTCATAAGTGTGAAAAAGTGTGGAAAAATAGCCATTTTTCAGTGCCTTTGTAACTTTGAACAGTCACTAAACAAAATGAAGTAAGTTGAGGACTACCTGTATGTTCTTGCTGAAATAGATTTCCAAAAAGCACTTTCTCAGTGATGGGTAGGCAAAAGTCTGTGTGTATATGTGGACCTGGGGGTGTTGGCATACCATCAAACACCCCCAGGTGTAAGCTAGGTTAATTCTTCCCAATTGGGATGCAGCCTGGCTCTTGGCTACTTCAGAATCCTTTCGGAAAGAGAGACAAACAAACCCCAGCTCAAAATGCATCAGGACAGAGGTATTTCTACTCGGGTCAGCTGTCCCCCTCAGATTTCCAAGAATTTTAGGGTTAATATGGTGTTTTGTGTTTTTTTAAAAAAATGTATTTCTTTAATCAAGTTGAGCATTGCCTCTTGGCGACACCTGAGATGGATGTAGCAAAGTTTACAGCTTAGACCTTCTTATTGATGTCTGTCATTATTGCTTAGTTCAATCATCTCTCATTAAGAGCCTTGGTGGAGCAGTGGGCTAATGCCTCCTTAAGTAACACCAGCTGCCTGCAATTAGCGCAGGTTCGAGTCCCACCAGGCTCAAGGTTGACTCAGCCTTCCATCCTTCCGAGGTCGGTAAAATGAGGACCCAGATTGTTGGGGGCAATAAAGCTGACTTTGTAATAATGCCGCTTGGGGTGTGTGTGAAAGCCCTAACAAGCAGGCATATACATAGAATGAAGGCTACTGCTAAGCTTGTAAGCCGCCCTGAGTCTTCGGAGAAGGGCGGGATATAAATGGAATTAAAATAAATAATTAAAATTAAGGACCTTGACAGATAAACCTTGGCACGATCTGTCACAAATGCAGTGCACTGCCCAAGGTCACGTGGGGAAGATGGACACAACCGGGAGGCTAGGCAATCATGACACTTCTGCGTTACTCAGTCACTTCCAGCATTTTCAGAGAACCATGAAAAGCAAAACAAAAACTTGTGATGTGTGCCTTGGTCATCAGCCAGGCACACCTTGGGGTGTTGTGCCCAAAAGTAGAGAGATTGAAGTCCTCAACTTACAACGGTCATTTACCATTTGAAGTTACCACGCGACTGAAAAAAGTGACTTGTGACTGCTTTTTCACACTTATGACCATTGCAGAATTCCCACGGGCACACGGTCAAAAATCAGAAGCTTGACAACTGGCTCATATTTATGACAGCTGGGTCACGTGATCCCCTTTTGTGACCTTCTGACAAGCAAAGTTAATGGGGAAGCCAGATTCACTTAACAACCGTGTGACTAACTTAACAACTGCAGTGATTCGCTTAGCAACTGTGGCAAGAAAGGTCATAAGTCAAGGACTATCTGTATTTTGGACACAAAATATTTGGAGATTAAACCCTCTGGATCCTAGCTTCAAAAGTCAATAGATTGTACTGAAATCTAGCTCTCATTTTTGACAAATCTACTTTTAAGCCACACATGCCCAAAAGAATTAAGCTGTGTTTCTCCTTCTTTGCCATCTATGTTTCCCCAAAACAGGAGAAACAAGGAAACAGGCTGGCTGGAGAATTCTGGGACTTGAAGTTCACCTGTCTTAAAGTTGCCGAGGTTGAAAAACACTGTCCTATGTTTTAACTTTTTTTGTATCTGTTGTTGTTAGCTGCGAAGTCGTGTCCGACCCATCGCGACCCCATGGACAACGTTCCTCCAGGCCTTCCTGTCCTCTACCATCTTCTGGAGTCCCTTTAAGCTCACGCCTACTGCTTCAGTGACTCCATCCAGCCACCTCATTCTCTATCGTCCCCTTCTTCTCTTGCCCTCAACCTTTCCCAGCATTAGGCTCTTCTCCAGTGAGTCCTTCCTTCTCATTAGGTGGCCAAAGTATTTGAGTTTTAGCTTCAGGATCTGGCCTTCTAAAGAGCAGTCAGGATTGATCTCCTCTAGGACTGACCGGTTTGATTCGCCTTGCAGTCCAAGGGACTCGCAGGAGTCTTCTCCAGCACCATAGTTCAAAGGCCTCAATTCTTTGGCGCTCAGCCTTTTTTATGGTCCAACTTTCACTGCCATACATTGCAACTGGGAAGACCATAGCCTTGACTATACGCACTTTTGTTGACAGGGTGATGTCTCTGCTTTTTAGTGTGCTGTCTAGATTTGCCATGGCTTTCCTCCCCATCTATTTGCCAGGAATTGAGAGGGCCGGATGCCATGATCTTGGTTTTCTTAATGTTGAGTTTCAATTTTTTTTGTATCTACCAGATTGAATTTGTTCTTGCACATCCAAGAATGAGGTGACCCTGGACCTATCTCCAGTCTTGGAAAAGAGTTAATAATGATGATGATGATGATGTTGGAAGGGACCTTGGAGGTCATTTAGTCCAACCCTCTGCTCAGGCAGGAAACCCTATACTATTTCAGACAAATGACTGTCCAATCTCTTTTTAAAAACTTCCAATGTTGGAGCATTCACAGCTTCTGGAGGCAGGTTGTTCCACTGATTAATTGTTCTCAATGTTAGGAAATTTTTCCTTAGTTCTAGGTTGCTTCTCCCCTTGGTTAAAGGTGAAGGCTGTATGAGTTTAGCCAATTTTGTTTGATTTGAGGTCAGGAGGCCTTTAAGATCCTGAAAATAGCAGTCCAAGGCATGTTGACTGGGCCAGACCTGGAAAGAACAGTCTGTTACAGATAGTCCTTGACTTATGACCCCAATTGAGCACAAAATTTCTGTTGCTAAACAATTCATATGTTAAGTGAATTTTCTTCAATTTTGTGACCTTCCTTTGCCACTGTTGTTAAGAGTGTCACTTCCGTTGTAAAGTTAGTAACATAGTTGTTAAGTGATTCTGGCTTCCCCACTGACTTTGCTTGTTCTCCACCATCATAAATATGAACAGTTGCAAAGATCACATGATCTTGGGACGCTGCAACCATTATAAATATGAGGCAGTTGTCAAATGTCTGAATTTTGATCACATGACCCTGGGGATGCTGCAATGGACGTAAGGGTGAAAAACCGTCATTAGGTCACTTTTTTTCCAGTGGCATTGTAACTTTGAATGGTCTCTAAAAAAATTGTTGTATGTCAGCCACTACCTGTATTTAGAGAATCATTAGCAGGAAAAAGCAGCAAAGTTGATTAAAAGGTCTGGAGGCTAAATAGTACAATGAATGGCTAAGGGAATTAGGGAAGCTTAGTAGAACCAAGAGAAGGATTAGGGTTGACATGGCAGCTGTTTTCCTGTGATTTGTCACAAGCAAGAGGGGGTCGATTTATTCTCCAAAGCACCTGAGGGCAGGGCACAAAGAAGTAAGGCATGGAAGCTTCTTAAAGAGAGATTCAACCTAGAACTAAGGAGAAATTTCCTGACAATGAGAATAATTAATCCAGGGAACAGCTTGTCTCCTGGAATTGTGGCTGCGTGTCCCTGGAGGCTTTCAAGAATAGATTGGACATCCATTTGCTTGGGATGGCATAAGACAGGGGGGTTGGACTAGAAGACCTCCAAGGTCCCTTCCAGATTCTTTGATTACAAAGAAGATCTGTTCAGTTACGTAAAATGAGGACCCAGATTGTTGGGGGCAATTAAGCTGACTTTGTAATAATGCTGCTTGGGGTGTGTGTGTGAAAGCCCGAATAAGCAGGCATATACATAGAATGAAGGCTACTGCTAAGCACATTGATTTGTAGTTAAATTGTAAGCCGCCCTGAGTCTTCGGAGAAGGGCGGGATATAAATGGGATTAAAATAAAAAATAAATAAATAAAGGGTATAACTCTGGAGAGTTAGGAGTGGTCAAGGTTCCTGGACATAGCAAGATTTGATCCTGAATGTCTTTCCTGTTATCTGACTTTTCCAAACCATTCAGAGATGTCCATCGAATATGTCAAGGTGGTGGCCACCATTAAAGTCCCATTTGTTTTTTTTATGCATGATCATGCATGCATTGGAAGACATTTTTTTCTTTAATGGTATCTTTATTAAAGCTTATTATGAGACAAAATACAAATAGAAACAAAAGTTAAGAGAGTTGAAGAACAAAAAAGGGGTGCAGAAAGAAGAGAAGAGGTAAAAGATGGTGAGTTTTGTTTTTAAATGCAAAAAATGACATCCTCAAGCTTTTCCTTTACGTTTCTAAACATTTCAAGTATTTCCATAATACGAAAGTCGTTTTAGTCATCCAAACCTAAATCAATTTTTCTTTTTACACATTTGAGCACACAGTCTGGAAGTGGCTTCTAAACAGAAACAAAACTAGGCAAGTTTTTCTTTTTAATTAAAACAATTCCATCAATTTAACCGTCCATTCCTACTATATTGTGGGAATCAGTGTGTTTATTTTTTTCCCCATTTTTGTTATGTAAAATTCTCGCTGCTTATCAACATATATTTCTACAGTACAAAGGTCTAAATTTTCTTTCAAGCTCTTTATCCATCCAACCTAAAAGAAAACTTCTTTAAATTTATTTTAAGAATCTTCTGAATCAAGATAAAACTCTGAAGCTTTGATCGTGGTACCTTGATTTTTGTTAGCTACATCCTGTAGTAGATACTCCTTGTGGGGGTCATTGAAATAGTATTTCCTCAGGTCTTCTAAATCTACTCTCTGCCCTCTAAAACATTGGCAGCTCAATGGGTTTTAGTTTATGTTCTGATTTTATAGATTGCCCCGTTAGAAACGTACATTGGGCACTAACAATCAAAGGATTCCTTCATTCTGTAGCCAGTGTCCAAAATAGCCTGCAAAGCTATTTTTAGGGGAGAGAGAGAGAGAGAGAGAGAGAGAGAGAGAGAGAGAGAGAGAGAGAGAGAGAGAGAGAGAGAGAGAGAGAGAGAGAGAGAGAGAGAGAGTAGAAGGCTCAGTCTGAATTCCTGATTGTTGGCAATAAATACACTTCTCAAATAATCGGTTTAAACATCAGTTTGCAAAGATCCCTAATTGTCAGAGGGCTGCTATTATCTGATCTTTAATTTCCTCATTCATGTCTCATAATATCAACGTGTCTGGAGAAGGAGAGACTGTATATTGCATCAATGAACAAAGCAAGGTCCTACCAAGCCACATATTTCATAGCCTGGATATTTCCCCCCCCCCCTTTAATTATGCTGACTAAGAGATGCAGTTATTCATAGACATGACTGGGCAAACAGAACACAACGTTGACAAGCAATTCTTCAAATTTCGCTTGTTTATTGAACTTCTGCAGCAAGGGGACAAGGGGTTTTAATTTTTTTTATTTTTTTTAGAAATACTGCTTTTCAAGCAGAGTATCTACATTTTCCAACCCAAATTAAAATGGAGGGTTTCCTAGCTTGGGGCATTCGATTTACTGGGTTCATGAATCAATTGTGCACAGAAAGGTAAGCTCAGCCAGAGAAATCTGGTTTGTTTGATTAACAACCATAATACCAATTTAACCAACTGCAATGATTCACTTAATAGCCCTGATAAGAAAGGTCATAAAATGGGGCAAAATTCACTTAACAAATGTCTCACTTAGCAACAGAAATTCTGCCGTCAACTGTGGACTTAACCTGCAAACTAATTGCTATAGCTGTTGTAAAGCTATATTAGCAGAATCCTGCAAAGAACAATTGAAAGAATTGTCACCTTTGTATCCCAATAACTTAGGGAGGGTCCGTCCTGAGCTTCTTGCTCTGCCCACTAGGCAGCTGTGGGCTACATCCTCTCTTATCTGACCATTTTCTAGATAGCACCTCTTGCCCTGATCACCTGCGGTCATTCTCACACACCCTGACCATATCCCTTTGCAGGGTCTGAGCATGTGCGGTGACATCACTGAATACGTTGTTCATGATTACAATGCAAACATGAAAAAGGAGATTAATTTGGGCTGCAACCCAGTGCAAAGAATGAAGAGTTTGCTTTATTTTGCTGTAGTGTTAAGACACCAACGTAAAAACCAGGAGACTGTGAATTCTAGTACTGCCTCAGGCATGAAAGCTGGCTGGGTGACTTTGGGCCAAACAGCAGGAGACTGTGAGTTCTAATCCCGCCTTAGCCATGAAAGCTGGCTGGATAACTCTGGCCCAATCACCAGGAGATTGTGAGTTCTAGTCCTGCCTTAAGCATGAAAGTCAGCTGAGTAACTTTGGGCCAATCAACAGATTTGTGAATTCTAGTCCCACCTTAGGCATGAAAGCCGTCTTGTGATTCCGTTTAACTCTGCAGCTCTAACGCAAATGAAGGATTTAGCAGAAACATGTCAGCTTTTAATTCAATTACTTATTTTGTAACTTGACTTTGTCCTTTCTCTTGACATTCTATTTCCACATATATATATATATATATATATATATATATATATATATATATATATATAAAATCAATCTTCCCTCAACAGAAGTTAATACAAGAAAATCTACAACTATCTCCATTTTAAAGGTCCACTTTGCAAAGATTTAAATTATGTTCCAGTGCAAAAAAAAATAAGAGATATCCTTTCTTAGAAGTTTTAATGTTTTAATGTTCCTTCCTTCCTTCCCTCCCTCCCTCCCTTTTCCTTCCTTCCTTCCCTCTCTCCCTCCCTTTTCTTTCTTTCTTTCTTTCCTTCCTTCCTTCCTTCCTTCCTTCCTTCCTTCCTTCCTTCCCTCTCTCCCTCCCTCCCTTTTCTTTCTTTCCTTCCTTCCTTTTCCTTCCTTCCCTCCCTCTCTCCCTCCCTTTTTTCCTTTTCCTTCCTTCCTTCCTTCCTCCCTCCCTCCCTTTTCCTTCCTTCCTTCCTCCCTCCCTCCCTTTCCCTTTCCTTTAATAAATGGCTCCTCAATGGTCTTGACATTTTGGGATGGGGGGCAGCCAGGAACTGGAGCCAGGCTGCTCAGCTGCTGACGATGATGTTGGGGACATTTTGCTCTGTCCTCAAGTTGCGGAAAGTTTTTCAGCATTCTGGCAGAGAAGGGTGGCCTAACGCCCGGCTTGCTGTCCCACGGGATCAAAGTGTAAATTGTGAGTAATCCATCTGGGCGTCTGGCCAGAGACAGGGCTGAGAGAGACCCATTGATACCCGATGAGGATATTCTGTCACTTTGGAGTCATAATCCGCTTTCTTTCCTTTAACAGGAGTGAAATACTAAAATTGATCTCTGGTCTTTCTGACAATACCGGAGTGTGCATTTTTTCCTTTTCCTCCCCATCCGATTTCTCCTTTTCCTTATCTCACTCCACCTCATGTCTTCTCCTTCTGCTGATCTTTTGCTCCTACTCCTTCCTTGTCTTCTCCTCCTTTCTCCTTCTCTATCTTCTCTCCTTCTTCTTTCACTTTCGCCTTCTCCTTCCCCTTCTCTATCTTCTCCTATTCCTTCCTCTCCTTCTCCCTTCTCCATCTGCACTTTCATCCTCCTTTATTTCCATCTTTTCATTCTCCTCCTCTATCTTTTCCTATTCCTTCCTCTCCATCTTCACTTTCACTTTCACTTTCACCTTCTTTTTATTTCTCTTCCTCCTCCTCCTTCCCTATCTTCTTCACTTTCACCTTCTTCTTTACCTCCTCCTTCCCTATCTCTATTTTCCTCCTCCTCCTCCTCCTCCTCCTCCTCCTCCTCCTCCTCCTCCTCCTCCTCCTCCTCCTCCTCCTCCTCCTCCTCCTCTTCAAAGGCAGGCCCTGTTCAGTTCCATTCATTTTAGGAGAACAAATTTATCTAATGAGTTTTGGTATGTTCCCTATACTTTGCTATACTTTGGTCTTCCCAGTTGCAATGTATGGCAGTGAAAGTTGGACCATAAGAAAGGCCAAGTGCCAAAGAATGGAGGCCTTTGAACTATGGTGCTGGAGAAGACTCCTGCGAGTCCCTTGGACTGCAAGGCGATCAAACCGGTCGGTCCTAGAGGAGATCAACCCTGATTGCTCTTTAGAAGGCCAGATCCTGAAGGTGAAACTCAAATACTTTGGCCACCTAATGAGAAGGAAGGACTCACTGGAGAAGAGCCTAATGCTGGGAAAGATTGAGGGCAATAGAAGAAAGGGACGACAGAGAATGAGGTGGCTGGATGGAGTCACTGAAGCAGTAGGCGTGAGCTTAAATGGACTCCAGAAGATGGTAGAGGACAGGAAGGCCTGGAGGAACATTGTCCATGGGTCGCGATGGGTCGGACACGACTTCGCAACTAACAACAACAACAACATACTTTGCTCATCCATTTCACTTACCATTTGAGTGAAATTTCTCCAGGCCCGTTTTTTCTCAGACTCTGGCCTACTCTGCTCCTTTCCTCTGACATTTTTGTCAAAAGGTGTGCTTTGTTACCCACATGTAAAAAGTTTGGTAATGGTGGGCAGTTGCCTATTTTTCTACTGTGTGTATTCAGCGGGATGTTTTTTCTTGAAGACCACTAGAACATGCTACATGTCCAGTTTCATCTGATGCACAAAAGCCTCCTTTATACTACAACAATTGATTTAGCAACTGTTCAAAGGTACAATGGCATTGAAAAAAGTGACTTATGACCGTTTTTCACACTTACGTCTGTTGCAGCATTCCTGTGATCACGTGATCAATATTCAGACACTTGGCAAGTGGTTCATATTTATGACGGTTGCAGTGACCCAGGGTCACGCAATCCCCTTTTGCAACCTTCTGACAAGCAAAGCCAATGGGGAAGCCAGATTCACTTAACAACCACGTTACTAACTTAACTACTGCAGTGATTCACTTAACAATTGTGGCAAGAAAGGTTGTAAAACAGGGCAAAATTCATTTAACAAATGCCTCGCTTAATAACAGAAATTTTGGGTTCAGTGGTACAAGCGGTCCTCAACTTACGATCAGGAACAAGACCAGAATTTCCAGTGTTAAGTAAGGCAGTGAGTCGTGCCCATTTCTACATCCTTTCTTGCTACAGTTGTTAAGTGAATCTCAGCAGCTGTTAAGTTATTAACATGGTTGTTAAGTGAATCTGGCTTCCCCATTGACTTTGCTTAGCAGAAGGTAACGGCAGACTGGGTGGGACTAAAAAGTTCAAACAATCAATTCCAACTTTGCGAGATCTTTTTTTCCCACGAGAAATTGAAATTGATTGATTGATCAAACCTTTTTTTTTTTGCACATGGCGGCGGAGGCCTAAAGCGAAAAGGGTTTATAAAAGCCAGCTGAAGGCCTAGGGCTGGGCAACAGCGCGCGTGCCCACAGAGAGGGCTCTGCGTGCCACCTGTGGCACACGTGCCATAGGTTCACCACCACGGTTCTAGAGTCTCAACATCTTTTTTTATATCATAGATGCGGTGTGTGGTCTTACCAAGGCGTTATTAGGTGGTCTTAACGCTTCAAATCTGGAGTTTCTTCTGACAGACTCTCTACCATCACCACCGCCCAGCTTTAAATTTCTAAAGAATGCTTGGATGAGAGCATTAGAGAGAAGCAAGGAAGAAAAGGCATCAACAATGAAGGCGATCACCATATAAGGCGAAAGGAAAAATGTGCTTGCCAGGACAAAGCAGGTTCAGACAGATGGAGAGTTTCTGCCGGGAGAATATTAGAATCGGCGTGGTGCCAAAATGAAAAATGGAAGTGGGAATGAGGCCAGAGGGAGGGAGGATGGGGGGGGGGAGAGAATCTGCAAACAGATCAGCCTTTGGAGAGAGGCATGAACACTGAACTGATGATAGGAAGAAACAGAGCATTACAAGTAGTTCTGCACTTACAAATGTTCATTTAGAAACCGTTCAAAGTTACAACGGCACTGGAAAAAGTGACTTAAGACCGCTTTTCACACTTAACACTGTTGCAGCATCCTCATGGTCACATGATCAAAATTCAGACGTTTGGCAACTGACTCATAGTTATGACGGTTGCAGAATCCCAGGGTCATGTGATCATTTTTTGTGACCTTCTGACAAGGAAAATCAACGGGGAAGCCACGTTCACTTAACAACCGTGTTACTAACTTCACAACCGCAGTGATTCCCTTAACAAAAAGTTCGTAATATGAGGCAAAAATCACTTAACAGCTGTCTCACTTAGCAACAAAAATTTTGGGATAGTTGTGGTTGTACGTTATTAGCTTGCCCTTTGAATCATAGGGCTGAAAGTGAACTTAGAGGTCTTCCAGTCAAACCCCCTACTCAAGGGAGGAGTCCTTACTCTACCCCAGTCAAATGGTTGTTCAGCCTGAATTTAAAACCTCCAGCAATGGAGCGCCCACAACTCCAGGAGGAAAGCTGTTCGATTGATTAATTGCTCTCAATGTCAGGAAATTCCTCCTTAGTTCTAGGTTGCTTCTCTCCTTGATTAGTTTCCATCTGTTGCTTCTTGTCCTGCACTCAGGTGCCTTGGAGAATAGCTTGACTGCCTCTTCTTTGGGGGAGCCCCTGAGATATTGGAAGACTGCTATCATGTCCCCCCTCGCCCTTCTCTTCATTAAACTAGACATACCCAATTCCTGCAACCGTTGGTCATACTATTTAGACTCCAGATCCTTTAATCATCTTTGCTGCTCTTCTCTGCAATCTTTCTTTTTTCCTTTTTGGGGATGGGAAGCTCAATCAGGAAACGAAAACCTGATTGCGTGAAGGAAAGTTCGCAAACCAAGGGCTGGCTCCCCATTTCCTTGCCTCCAGTTCTTGGCATGCTTCCACAGGTTTAACCAGAGTCGGCTTCATTTTGCACCGGCACGCCACAGGGCTGTGTGCTTAGCCCCTACCTGTACTCTTTATACACTTATGATTGTGTATCATCTGACCCATCCACTGCGATAATCAAGTTCGCAGATGATACAACTGTGGTGGGTCTTATTACAGGTGGGGATGAGACAGCATATAGGGCGGAGGTACAAAAACTATCCATATGGTGTAGTAACAACAACTTGCACCTAAACATCGGCAAGACAAAAGAGATGGTGTTAGACTTCCGGAGAAAAAAGGAGGAACCTGCCCCACTTTACATCGGGGAGGACTGTGTGGAGAGAGTTTCCTCCTTTAAATTTCTGGGAGTCTACCTCTGTGAAGATCTGACCTGGAAAGTTAACACAACCCAGGTGGCTAGAAAGGCCCAACAGAGGCTTTACTTTCTCAGGGTCTTGTGGAAGAACAGGGTAGAACAACGGCTAATGACCCTCTTTTACCGGTCTACTACAGAGAGTGTCCTCTTGTATTGTGGTTTGGTATGCTGGTCTGACAGCCGCGGACAGGAAAGTATTACAGAGGGTAGTGAGCACAGCACAAGACATTGTGGGCTGTCCCCTGACACCACTGGATGACCTCGCCAGGGCTCGTTGCCTTGGAAGAGTGAGGAAGATTCTCAGGGATGACTCACACCCTGGACGGTATCTCTTTACTCTCCTACCATCCGGTAGGAGATATAGGAATATAGCCAGCCGTACCAACAGGCTGAAAAACAGCTTTTATCCGTGGGCTGTTAGGCTTTTAAATGGGACATAATCTTATGCAGAATTGACTTGGGAGGCCGGTGTGTGGTGTAGTTGGTCCACATGGTGTGGTAGGATGGAGGGTTTGTTGTCACTGTGTGTTGGGGGGAGAGAGCACGGGGGGAGGCTCAGTTAATCTCAATTTACACATGTTGTACTTTGACAATAAAGGTTTATTATTATTATTATTGTTGTTGTTGTTGTTATTATTATTATTATTATTATTATTATTATTATTATTATTATTATTATTATTATTATTATTATTATTTTGCAGGCAAAAACCTTCTCTCCAAAAAGTCCTGTTTGCCAATCAATTTTCAGCCAGGATGGCAGAGCGGCACACCTTTCTTACCAGCATCTAATCAAAGGGAGGGCAGAAAGAGAGGCAGTTTTATCTAGTGGTTATAGTGTTGCCTGGGAACAAGGAGACAGTGAGTTCTATTTCTGCCTGAGCCATGAAAGCCAGCTGGGATATTTTGGACCAATCCCTCTCTCTCAGCCTAGCCCACCTCACAAGGTTGTTGTGGGCAAAAATAGGAGAAGGGGGAAGGAGAATTATCTATAATCATTGCCTTCTTTCTGTTTTTATTTTATTCAAAACAAAATTAAAATACAAAAATACACCAATACTGTAATTGGTGATAGCCAGCAAAATGCAAGCCAGATGTTTGCTGGCAGAAAGCTAGATCAAGAGTTGCTTTCATGGTATTTTAACATTCAGTAAGTATACTCAAAAAACTCAACAACAAAAAAAAACCAAAATGACAAAAAGAAAAAAAAACAATCAAAGCATTAAAAAGGTGCATAAAAAGGCATTCTACACATATCCCCTCTAGTGGAATACTGATTAATATATTACTACAACATTAGTTCCAACAAGCCTTGCGAAACAAGCCCTCCAAAAAATTTTAAACTACTAAATCTATTTGCAACTTGTTGACCTGTCTTCTATAATATTAATCAGCAAGTAATTAACAGGAAAAATAATATTAGTGGAACAAAACAAAATTAAAAGTGTGAAAACTCTCTCTGTGAACAGGCTGTTACTGTAACCCACTTGTAGAAAATTTACCATGGCAGTTTATCTATCTCAAATCATCCCAAACGTTATAAAGAAATTGCCTTGGGTCAAATATCCATTTGTTCTCTAGTCAACTGTTGTTTAAATAAATATAGTCAATCCTGTCTCCAAAACAGGTCTATCTTCTGATCAAAGGGCTAGCAGAAGTAATTGCCAATTAACTGTAATAAATCCCTCCAGTCTCCCACAGAATTTGTAGAGGTGTGGAATCTGTCTCTTTCCCTTGCAGTCAAAGCCATAACATTGAAAGAATGTGCAGACTTAAAGTTACCTGTCTTACGTTACTTATATAGCAGTTGTGGGTGCTCCCATCCTGGAAGTTTTTAAGAAGAGATAGACCACTATTTGGCTGAGCGCCAAAGAATGGAGGCCTTTGAACTCTGGTGCTGGAGAAGACTCCTGCGAGTCCCTTGGACTGCAAGGCGATCAAACCGGTCGGTCCTAGAGGAGATCAACCCTGACTGCTCTTTAGAAGGCCAGATCCTGAAGTTGAAACTCAAATACTTTGGCCATCAAATGAGAAGGAAGGACTCACTGGAGAAGAGCCTAATGCTGGGAAAGATTGAGGGCAATAGAACAACGGGACTACAGAGAATGAGGTGGCTGGATGGAGTCACTGAAGCAGTAGGCGTGAGCCTAAATGGAGTCCAGAAGATGGTAGAGGACAGGAAGGCCTGGAGGAACTTGTCCATGGGGTCGCGATGGGCAGGACAGGACTTTGCAACTAACAACAGAAGAATTTTGAGTACCTGTTTTGCTGCCATCTAGTGGCTGTTTAACTATGGTGCTGGAGAAGACTCCTGCGAGTCCCTTGGACTGCAAGGCGATCAAACCGGTCAGTCCTAGAGGAGATCAACCCTGACTGCTCTTTAGAAGGCCAGATCCTGAAGCTAAAACTCAAATACTTTGGCCACCTAATGAGAAGGAAGGACTCACTGGAGAAGAGCCTAATGCTGGGAAAGATGGAGGGCAAGAGAAGAAGGGGACAACAGAGAATGAGGTGGCTGGATGGAGTCACTGAAGCAGTAGGCGTGAGCTTAAATGGACTCCAGAAGATGGTAGAGGACAAGAAGGCCTGGACGAAGGTTGATAAGGATGTGCAGAGTCATCTACCTAACAAACGTTGTCCATAGGGTCGCGATGGGTTGGACACGACTTCGCAGCTAACAACAACAACAACAGGCCACTATTTGTCTGAAATGGTATAGAGTTTCCTGCTTGAGCAGTAGGCTAGGCTAGAAGATCTTCAAGGTCCTTCCAACTCTGTTTTTGTGTTAAAGCAGATTGTGATCAAGGAATAGAGAGGAATGATATAAATTTAATAAACATTTCAAAGGAACCCGCTCCCCCCCAAGTGTCATCTAATGCAACGTTTCCCAACCTTTAGGAACTTGAAGATGCGTGGACTTCAACTCCCAGAATTCCCCAGCCAGCATAGCTGGCTGGGGAATTCTGGGAGTTGAAGTCCACGCATCTTCAAGTTCCTAAAGGTTGGGAAACGCTGATCTAATGTCCTACCCAATCATGTAACGGCCCCAAAGCATCCTAGAATCAGTGGGGTTTTACTTGCTATAAAACATAAGAAGTTTTCAGACATCTTTTTTCTAGGGAAGTGTTTCTCCACCTCGTTTAAGAATTTAGAAACTGTATGATCGAAAATCCCAGCCGAGGTAGACAAATAATAAAGGCACTTTAATTGTTCCTTGCTAACAGAAAGTAAGCCAGTGGCCAGTTCTGCTTCCAGTTGGTGAAATACCGGCGTCCTTGACTTACCACCACAGTTGAGCCCAAAGTTTCTGTTGCTAAATGAGACTTTTGTTAAATGACCTTTGTCCCACTTTATGATCTTTCTTGCCATGGTTGTTAAGTGAATCACTGCAGTTGTTAAGTTAGTGACATGGTTGTTAAGTGACTCTGGATTCCCCCGTTGACTTTCCTTGTCAGAAGGTCGCAAAAGGGGATCGCGTGACCCCGGGACACTGCGACCGTCATAAATATGAGTCAATTGCAAAGCTTGTTGGACTTTGATCACGTGACCATGGGGATGCTGCAATGATCTTAAGTGTGAAAAACGGTCATAAGTCACTTTTTTCAGTGCTTTTGTACCATAACTTTGAACAGTCACTGCCAGCTAAATGCAAGCCAGCTATATTGACTGGCTGTTTTTTGGCCGCAAGCTGGACCAAGAAGTGCTTCCATGGTGTTTTAACATTCAGTGAGATCACTATGGAAACGTTCTTCTGCAGCACTGCTAACATGACAAAAATTACACCAGAGAGGGCATTGTGCAATGATGACGTCATGGTATATAGGATATGCCATGTCCTATCCCACTTTTGCTGCAAACCTAGATTCCACCCCTTGATTAGTTTCTGCATATGGAAAACTTCTTTTTTCTGAATAACAAGTGAAAAACCGATTTGTCTCTGCTTAAATATCTGAGACTGTTCTGTATCCAAAGGAAAGAGAGAGAGGGAGGGAGGAAGAGAGGGAGGGAGGGAGAGAGGGAGGGAGGGAAAGAGAAAGATGATAGACAGACAGACACATACATACATACATACATGACATATACATATACATAGATACAGATACATGGATGATAGATATAGATACATAGCTACAGATACATAGATGATAGATATAGATACATACATAGATACATAGCTACAGATACATAGATGATAGATATAGATACATATATACATACATAGATGATAGATAGATAGATAGATAGATAGATAGATAGATAGATAGATAGATAGATAGATAGATAGGGATGGAGAGAGAGAGAGAGAGAAATGGACAGGCAGACAGACAATGAATGGATGCATGGATAGACAGAACAGAATGATAGACAGATAGACAACAACTAAGGATGGATGGATGGATGGAGAAAGAGAGATGGATGGAGACAGACAGAAACAGATGGATGCATAGATAGACAGAAAGAGAGAGAAGGATGGGATGGGATGCATAGATAGACTGACTGAAAAAGGCAGGCAGGCAGGCAGACAAGACACAGAGATGGAGGGAGGGAGGGAGGGACAGACAGACAGATTAAATTGCCAGCCATTTTATTGTTGAAGTGACACAAAGGTGGAATTTCGGTAAAAAAAACCAGGAGAACAAATGAGGATTTTCACTCTTCCCTGTCCCTTGCCTGGGGAGATGCTACAAGCTATGAGCTGTGATTTGCATTCCGTTGCTGCCTTCCTCTTCGAGAAGAAACAGCATTCATCCTTTTTCTTGCTCTTTATCTATTTTTAATCCCGAGAAGAGCTGACGTGTCTGGGAAGCCCACAGACTATTGTCTTCATCTGTCTTTTTGCAGGGCCCACACATCTCCTCCTGCAAGGGGAAGGAAGGACACAAGGATAGTTTCTTTGCACTTTCTAGTTCGGAGGAGAAATGGTCTATTTTCCTAAACCATTGTGGGGTTGTGGGGAAGTACCGTAATTTGTCTCTTGCACCGGCCTTGGGCTGGTTCACAACCTGATTCAGATGATACTGGCAGGAACAAAGGGAGCATGGTCAAATAAGTCAAGATGGCAGTCACAAGAATACAGTCGAAGCTCTGTCTGGTTTCGATGTACCAAGTTGTTTGAAAGAAGAAGCTACAAAAAGCTGCAAATTTCATTCTCCCCAGGTTAATTATGTGGGCTTTTAGAAAACGCGGCAATATTTTTCAACCTTTACAATTGAAGAGGTATGGACTTCAGCTCCCAAGGGTCCCCAGACCAACTTTGCAATAAAATATTTTAAAGTTAAAATTCAAATAACCAAATTTGCAGGGGGGAAAAAAACACACACACCCTGATCTGGAATACAAAAAAGGAGTTAAGGAATCCCACACCACAATGCAGATCAGGTTCTCTGTTTCATAAACATGAAATCAAATGAGTTGCAACTCTACAGAAATCTCATTTGCACGTTGATTGCTATTATAACTCAGGGGTTGTTTTAGTCAATAATAAATATCTGAGTTCCAATGAAATGAGGTATGCAATTTTGGGGGTAAATAAAGATGCATTGTTAAACGTCTGAACACATTTGCAGAATGCATTTTTGGGTGCTTAGGGCTATTTCAGCAGTGACATGAATTTTAGGATGGTTATTTTAACAGATTTCTTCCCCAAAGGATGAAAAATCTCATCAGCATCAATTTCATTATGGTTATCAGACCAGAAAGCACAAGAATAACACAATATTAAAAATGTAATGCACTGCAGGAACTTAGGCACCACCCCCTTTTTGTTACAAGCCAACAATAAAACATCTAAAATAATAAAAAAAAACCTCACATTTGTCACATTAAATTTCCTTTATTATTACCTTTATCATTGCTGACTACTTTCCATTGCTAAAAGATGGAAAAGTGACTTAGCAGAGGTCTGAGCTTCAGAGCCACTAATTAAATTAAATGGCCATCACACGACCTCTGAATACACTCATCTTATAACAGTTCATTGTTATAAGTTGTTCAAAGTTACAATAGAATTGAAAAAAAGGTAACTTATTACCATTGCTCACACTTGTGACTGTTGCAGCATCCCCACTGTCAAATGATCAAAATTCAAATGCTGCAGAGGGTGCTACAGAGAATGTGGCAGGGTGTCAGCCTATTCTCCAAAGCAGGGCTTTTCAACCAGTGGTACGGGTACCACCTGTGGTACATTGGCACCTGGCAGGTGGTACGCGGCCATCCTAGAAAAGTGGTAGCGGGGGAGGGGAATGAGCTGAACCGGTGGCAGCACCGCACAAGCCTGAGCGAGAGATGGCTGGAGCTACAGGGCTGTCAGGGCTCAGCAGAAGCACCAGGATCAGTGCTTCTTCAGGGCTGACAGGGTTCAGCGGAAGCGCCAGGATCAGTGCCAGGCTCCAGCTGGAGTTCGGTGCTAATCCTGGTGCTTCTGCTGAGCCCTGAAGAAGCGCCAATCAACTGGAAAGCAGCACTGATCCCGGCATGTCTGCTGAGCCCAGAAGAAGCGTTGATCAGCTGGAATGTTGCAGCATCTCCAGAGTCTTGTGATTTTCATTCAGATGCTTGGCAACTGATTCATATTTATGACGGTCAGTGTCCCAGGGTCATGTGAAGTAACCAAAATCTGCTGCAACCACCCAGCAGATGGGGAGGGGGTGAATAAAAACCAAACACCCCCCACCCCACCCCCGCTGCCAATCCTCAACAGAAACACAACAATGAAAACCTCGGACAGGAGGAAGAGCGCTGCCGGGTGGGCAGGCAGGTGTCTTGCTTGGCTGTGGCTTGGGGGGCACTTTTTTCAGTGCCATTGTAACTTCGAACAGTCACTGAGCGAACTGTTGTAAGTTGAGGACTACCTGTACTTCATCACTTTTTTCCTTTTTTTTTTTTTGGTCATCAAGTTTTGACACCTTCCTAGGCGACTGGTGGTACTCGGATGTTGCCATATCCTAAAAGTGGTACAATGGGTGAAAAGGTTGGAAAGCCCTGCTCCAAAGCACCTGAAAGCAGGACAAGAAGCAATGGATGGAAACTAATCAAGGAGAGAAGCAACCTGGAACTAAGGAGAAACTTCCTGACAGTGAGAACAATTAACCAGTGGAACAACCTGCCTCCAGAAGCTGTGAATGCTCCAACACTGGAAGTTTTTAAGAAGAGACTGGACAGCCATTTTTCTGAAATGGTATAGGGTTTCCTGCCTGAGCAGGGGGTTGGACTAGATGACCTTCAAGGTCCTTTCCAACTTTATTATTATTATTATTATTATTATTATTATTATTATTATTATTATTATTATTATTATTATTATTATTATTAACATCATTATGAAGCCCTACAGGTGTTCAGAGTAACATCACGCCAGTGTGCACATGAAACCCCTTTGTAGCTGCTGTTTTTCAAAGATCCTGCAACCTTGCTTGCTTCCAGGTGGCGTCAGGGTGACTGATTGGAGCTGAGTGTTTTTTGGCCTGAAGCCCTTCCTGACTCCTACGCAGAGTTAGCAGCAGACATTCACTCACTGGGTCCAGAGAGAGAGATATCTGCTGCTACCTAGGATGGAACTCACAACCTCCTGATTATGAGGTGAGAGCTCCACTTCTAGGCCATCACGCCGCTCTAACATCCAATAAACCAAAACATCTGAGTCTGGTTGAGCTTTGCCAATTCTTCCTTCTTGAACCGTGCTTGCAGAGCACATACATTCCAGGCAAAATTGTCACAACTCTGATTCCAGCGGAGTTTTCTTTCAATTATCTTTAAAAGTATTGTCTGGAACGAGTAAAGAGAGACAAACATCACTTTCATCCAAAGTTTAAATAAGTGATCTGCTCTGGCCTCCATTGTCCAGCACGCTATTTTTAAATGCAAAGTTGAAATGTTTTGGATATGTCCAGATGTGGACATAAAACCTGAAAGACAAATTCAGGTTCCAAAGGAATGAGTCACTTTACTGTTTAATTCCACAAAATGCCCTAAAATGTGCACTGCTGAGTTCCTTTTTATCTGATTGGCTTTATCGACTGCAATGCTTCTCAATCTTGGCAACTTTAAGATGTGTGGACCTCAACTCCCAGAATTCCCCATACTGGCTGGGGAATTCTGAGAGTTGAACCCCCACACATCTTAAAGTTGATATGGTTGAGAAATATTGATCTATTGGCATTTCAAGACTTAAAAATGGATGGCCAATAATCAACAAGAGCTGTTACTGAAAACATCACACAAATGTTCTGCAAATTATAACCGCAAATGTACTACAGGTTGTTTTTGTCTTACGACCATAATTGAGCCCAACATTTCTGTTGCTAAACAAAATATTTGTTAAGTGAATTTGCTCCATTTTACAATCTTTTAGCATAGTTGCTAAGTGAATCACTGCAGTTGTTAAATTAGTAACATGGTTGTTAAGGGAATCTGACTTCCCCTTTGGTTTTGCTTATAAGAAAGTCGCAAAAGGGGATCATGTGACCCTAGGATAGTGCAACCCTCATAAATATGAGTCAATTGCTAAGCATCCAAAGTTTAATCATATGACCATGGGGATGCTACAATGGTCATTAAGTGTGAAAAACAGTACCGGTAAGTTACTTTTTCTAGTACTGTGTATCTTTGAATAATCACTAAATGAACTATTGTAAGTTGAGGACCATCTGTATCTCATTTTTTTTAAAAAAAAACTTGTTTACAAATAAATTAGAGCACAGTTGGACACTAAGTTACAATAGCAAAAGAGGCACATTTTTTCTATTGATTTATAGATAAATATCATTATTTTACTGTCTAATAGAGCTAATTTACTGAAGAAGAAACACAAAACCCTCCTGTTCTAAAGCACCTTGGCATTAGCTTAGATTTTAAAGATATGTAACAATTCCTTAAAAGGGACGCGGTGGCTCAGTGGGTTAGGATGCTGAGCTTGTTGATCAGAAGGTCAGCAGTTTGGCAGGTCGAATCCCAAGTGCCGCGTAGCAGAGTGAGCGCCTGTTACTCGTCCCAGCTTCTGCCAACCTAGAAGTTCGAAAGCACGTAAAAATGCAAGTAGAAAAATAGGGACCACTCCGGTGGGAAGGTAACAGTGTTCTGTGCGCCTTTGGTGTCCAGTCATGCCAGCCACATGACCATGGAGACTTCCTCGGACAAGCGCTGTCTCTTCGGCTTTGAAACGGAGATGAGCACCGGCCCCAAGAGTCGTAAACGACTAGCACGCACGTGCAGGGGAACCTTTACCTTTACCTAATAATTCCCTAGCATTCAAATATAGGTCGTCCTTGATTTACAACAGTTTGTTTAATGACCGTTCAAATTTACAACAGCACTGAAAACAGTCACTTATGATCGTTTTTCACATTTACAACCATTTCGGCATCCCCATGGTCACGTAATCAAAATTCAGACGCTTAGTAACTGACTCATATTTACGCCTTTTGCAGTGTCCCGGGGTCACGTGATCCCCTTTTGCGACCCTCTGACAAGCAAAGTCAATGGGAAAGCCAGATTTGTTTAACAACGTGCTACTAACTTAGCAACGGCAGTGATTCACCTAACAATCGTGGCAAGAAAGGTCGTAAAATGGGACAAAATTTACTTAACAATTGTCTCACTTAGCTACAGAAATTTGGGGCTCAGTTGTGGTCAGAAATTGAGGATTACCTGAATAGTAAAACGGTGAATATTCCCTGGCTAAAATTTGCAAACTAAGGAAACACAAAACTGTCCTGAAGAATAAAATGCGTGCGCCCTCTACTGACCTTTTCAAAGAATGCAGGTGATGGTGCTTCCTTGGCTCAAGTGGTGCCAATTTAGACACCAGATTCAGGTACCAGATTGAAGCCAACAAAGTGATTCTTAAACAATAGCAGTGTTTCTCAAACAGTGGTGGGATTCAGCCGGTTCGCACCAGTTCGGCAAAACCGGTAGCTAATTTTTTGTTGCCCAGGCCCAGAATGGACTTCCAGAAGCGGCATCCACACAGAGAACAAATTGTTCACATATTTGAATCCCACCACTGTTCTCAATCTTAGCAATTTTTCAGTGAGTGGACTTCAACTCCCAGAATTCCCATGTGGGAATTGAACATTGAACTAAGGCAGGGGTGTCAAACTCAATTTCACTGAGGGCCGCATCAGCATTGCGGTTGCCCTCAGGGACCGGGTGGGTGTGGCCAGGGTGGGCGTGGCCTACTGGGTGGGCGTGGCTAGAGTGCGTATGGCCTACTGGGTGGGCGTGGCCAGCTCTACATGGTTCGCATCAAGGGTGCCTATGGGGGCCTGGGCAGGAGTGGGACAGATCTGAGGGTCTCTGGCAGAAGGAGGGTCTCTGGGCTGGGGCCAAGGCAGTGTGGGCCGTTCCCTCACTGTTTCCAGGGTGGCTTTCGGGGCCACATGAAACCACTTCGTGGGCCGGATCCAGCCCCCGGGCCTTGTGTTCGACATGTCTGAACTAAGGGGTAATAACAGGAGAAGTTCACAATTCCAGTGGATCAGAATTCCCCAACCTTTCCATGTGAGCAGAGGGCAAACGCACATGTGCGCAGCCCTATCTGCATCAGCAGCAGGCACGCGCACCCATCATTTGTGCAAATGGAGCACACATGCTCGCCCGCTGCTCACACAAATGACGATGTGTGAACCTGCGCACTAGCCCACTTCCGTGGCCCAGTTCTGAACAGCTCAAGGCGTGGTAATGGGCCACAGCCAGGATGGGGACCCGTGCCATAGATCTCTTCTTTCCCTGCTTCAGTTTATTCCAGTTCCCCATCATCCATCACAAAACCCATCCTTTCTGGTGCAAAAGTTATCTCATGTCCAATAAACATAATTGCTGGTATAGAATTCAGACCCAAGATTGCAACATAGAGGAAGAATTTTGGGAATTTTCACAACTGAGTGGTGGTGTTTAGGAATGGACCTTGGAGATCTTTTAGTCTGCTCAAGCAAGAGACCCCAAAGCAGAGGTCCCAACCTGTTGGGCACCAGGGACCGGTTACATGTGAGAGATTTTTCCACAGACCAGAGAGTGTGTGGTTTTGTGTGCTGCCTGCATCCTGCGGATGGGGCTTTGCTTGTTTGTGTGGCCCAGTTGCTGGCATGCTGTGGCCTGGTACCAGTCCACAGACCAAGGGTTGGGGACCCCTGCCCTATAGCATTTCAGACAAATGGTTGTCCAATGGGTGTGACATCACATTCAACCTGTGGGGAGGTTGTACCTGTGTGTGTCCTTCCTTCCTTCCTTCCTTCCTTCCTTCCTTCCTTCCTTCCTTCCTTCCTTCCTTCCTTCCTTCCTTCCTTCCTTCCTGACAATAACAAGATGCCACGAGATTTTGTTTTCTCAATCTTGCAGACACCGCTGCCTGAGAGCACCAGGATGCAAACTGGCAAAATGCTTTCCCTGTTGGAGACAAAATGTTGGATTAGTTGGGCTAATCTCAATGTACACATGTTGTACTTTGACAATAAAGGTTTATTTATTTAAATGAATCCAGAAAGATAGGTCTTACCCAGCAGATTTCTGTAGCCACAGCTAAAGCCTCTTCTGTCTCCATGTCTAGTTCTAGAGCACAGGGGAGATGTAGAAGAATTAACCACCAGATTTCCTCTGCCCCACCATTTTAACCAGATAAACGTCCTTCAGGCTTGAATTATGTTTGGCCTTCTGTGAACTTCAGGATTGCCTAACGCTTGCATTTTTGTTTGGCTGAGAGAAAAAAATTGCTAAATAATACCAATAGGTGGCGCCATTCGTCCTTCTTTCTTGGGCACTACTTTTTAAAAATAAAGTTTTGCTAAACCCCAAATTTGATATGGTAGAGGGCTTTTCCCCCACCACAAACAGGATCAATCCTGCCAGATATGCCTAAAGAATCTGGCATTTGTCATATCTCTTTCCTGGTAGCAGAATTTGGATGTGCCCAACTGTGGTTAAACTGGATAAAAAAAAAATAATTCGAAGCAAGGTTTTGCAGGTAGTCCTCGAGTTACGACCAAAAATTTCTGTTGCGAAGGAAAGTGGTTGTGAAGTTAGTTACCCCATATTTTACAACGTTTTTTTCCTCACAGTTTTCAAGCAAATCACCGCAGTTCTTAAATACAGTAAATCTAGCCTCCCCCATTGCCTTTGCTTGTTGTAAGCTGGCTGGGAAAGTCATGGCGTGACCTTGGGATGCTGCAATCATTGTAAATACGTGCCATTTGGCAAGCATCTGAATTTTCATCATGTGACCATGGGGATGCTGTGAAGGTTGTGAGAGCAAGGACCTGTTGTAAGTACTTTTTTCAGTGCCATTGTAACTTCCAGTGGTCACTAAACGAATAGTGGTAAGTTGATGACCTCGACCTATGACTGCAGCTGAGCACTCTCTTGCTAAGTGAGAAATTTGTTGAGTACGTTTTACTCCACTATATGACTTTCCTTGCCACATTTGTTAAGTGAATCACTGCAGTTGTGAAATTAGTAGCGTGGTTGTTAAGTGAATCCGTCTTCCCCATTGACTTTGCTTGTCAGAAGCTTGCAAAGGATGATCACATTACCCTGAGACACTGCCAGTGTCATAAATACAACAGGTCCTTGCACTCACAACCTTCACAGCATCCCCACGGTCACATGATCAAAATTCAGATGCTTGCCAACCAGTTGCTAAGCATCCGAATGTAAATGGGGATGCTGCAACGGTCATAACTGTGAAAAATGGTCATAAGTTCCTTTTTGCAGCACCATCATAACTTGAGATGGTCACTAAAGGAACGTTGTAAGTCGAGGACTACCTATACTGACGATAGAAAGCTATAGACATCCTAGTGTGTCTCAAATGCAGACGGTGGTCATCTGGAGTTTGCAGAATCCATCCATCCATCCATCTCCTTTCACTTAGTCTAGCCTTGACTGGTTCACGTCCAGCCAAGGTGCTTAAGCGTAACTTTTAATATTTAATTTGAACCAAGTTGGACTTTGCCCAAACCTTAGCAACATCTGAGCAAGCAGAACAAAAAGGCAAGGAATTTTGGACCTTACGTAGGAACAGACGCTTGCAAGATTATCTCTTGGCTGAGAAGAAGTCTTGAAAAGTAAGTACCGCCATTTCCTGGGGAACTGCTCTGCAATTTTAAAAGAAGAGACAGCCAGGGTGGAATCCTGCTTAAATGTTGGGCTAGATCTGGGAAGACCCCAGCTGACATCTCCCTTCACCCAGGAAAGTTCACTAGGTGTCTTTAGGTCTCTCTTTCTCTCCCTCCCTCCCTCCCCACCTCCCCCCCACCCTCTCACCAAGAGACAAGGAGTTCTAATCCTATTTTAGGTACAAAAGCTGGCTGGATGGGCCAATCACTATCTCTCAGCCTAGCCTACCTCACAGGCTTGTTGTTAGGGGGAAAATGGGGGGAGGAAGCACGATTAGGTTGGTTTGCTGCCTTGAATTATTTATAAAGTAATAACAGTGTGCCAAAAATGTAATAAATAAATAACAAAAATGCTTGGTTTTAATAAACATCTTAAGCTAGATTTCCTCTCCATGCTAACTTCAGCTCACAAGTGAAAAGAAGCAGTGCAGGGTTGTTGTTGTTGTTGTTGCTTTTAGCAAGTGTGTGTTCTTGCACTAAAATTGATTTATGCAGCAACCTTTTTTCCAGCATGCCTGGATCTCCAGGCAAAAAACCAAATTCTCAACTCACAATACCCCAGGGAAGGAGTTCAGTTGCTGAATTAGTCACACGGTAAGTAACATTTAATTAAAATGCATTACAGTGAAACAAACCTTGATTTATTAAGAGTTTTTAACCACAAGTGATTTGGGGTCCTTCAATGAAATTCTGGCATGACATCATTTAGCAAATGATGCAAATTGTGTCATTTGCATCCTTTGTGTGATGATATTGCTCCCATTGCAGGTAGTCCTCAACTTACAACCATTTGTTTAGTGATCATTCAAAGTTACAACAGGGCTGAAAGAAGTGACTTATAACCAGTTTTCACATGTATGCCTGTGTTGCATCCACGAGGTCACGTGATCAAATTTTGGGTCCAAGGCCTGGAGATTAAAAACATAGGAAGAACGGCTGCAGGACTTGGGTTTGTCTAGTCCAGGGGTCAGCAACCTGAAACAGTGAAAGAGCCACTCGGAACCGGTTCCCTCACAAAAGGAAAAACTGGGAGCCGCAAAAAATGTGTGCGCATGCGCGTACATGTGCAGAACAGGGTTTGACTGAACAGTGGAGCCAAGGCGAGATATGCACCTACCCTGCATATTTGAATTGATTGGTTGAACTTTTTTAGTCCCACTTTTTTTTTTTTTGCACTGCACATGGCAGAGGACTGGGAGCCGCAGGAGACGGCTGAAAGAGCCACATGCAGCTCCGGAGCCATGGGTTGCAGACCTGTGGTCTAGTCTAAAGAAAAGAAGAAATAGGGGGGACATGATGGCAATATTCCAGTATTTGAGGGGCTGCCACAAGGAAGAGGGGGTCACGTTATTCACCAAAGCACCAGAGGGAAGGACGAAAAACAACGGTTGGAAACTGATCAAAGAGAGAAGCAACCTGGAATTAAGAAGAAACTTTCTGACAGTGGGGACAATCAACCAGTGGAACAGCTTGCCAGCAGAAGTTGTGGGTGCTTCATCACTGGAGGTTTTTAAGAAGAGGCTACAGTCATTTATCTGAAATGATATAGGTTTTCCTACTTGAGCAGGGGGCTGGACTAGAAGACCTCTTTCTATTCTATTCTATTCTATTCTATTCTATTCTATTCTATTCTATTCTATTCTATTCTATTCTATTCTATTCTATTCTCTATAAAGATTCTATTCTATTCTATTCTATTCTATTCTATTCTATTCTATTCTATTCTATTCTATTCTATTCTATTCTATTCTATTCTATTCTATTCTATTCTATTTCTATTTCTATTCTATTCTATATATTCTATTCTATTCTATTCTATTCTATTCTATTCTATTCTCTACTATTCTATTCTATTCTATTCTATTCTATTCTATTCTATTCTATTCTATTCTATTCTATTCTATTCTATTCTATTCTAATTCCAATTTCCAATTTCCGATTCTATTCTATTCTATTCTATTCTATTCTATTCTATTCTATTCTATTCTATTCTATTCTATTCTATTCTCTATAAAGGTCCTATCCTATCCTATCCTATCCTATTTCCACTTAGCAATGGACATTTTGGCTCAATTGTGGTCATAATGTCAGGACTACCAGTCCTCCATCTCTCTGAACAGGAACTCAAAATATCTGAAATAGCTTCATTCACTGAAGCTGTATAAATTTACTCATACTTCCCCAATTAATTTCACTTCCAATCCACACTTCTTCCTCACCCTTCCTAGATCCTCATTGATTTTTCTCTTTATAGGTATCAGAACATGTCTGCTTGTGCAAATCCTTCTTCAGCTGTTCAGAAAACCCAGGTGAGAAAACAGTAGCATTTTAAGCAGGCTATACAAAAAATTACAAATTGGGTTTGCTTTCACACAGCTCTCCCCATTGATTTGATCCATTTTCCAGCTTTTAGGTTTTAGGTTAACTCAGCCAGTTTGTCAGGGAATTGCACAGCAAGTATCCAAATGAAGTCCGACACAAACTTGCAGTTTTATATAAATAAATATATTTAACATTTATATTTATAGCAGACAAGACAGCCAGGAACACAGGAAAATCATGAGGTAAATCTAAACAGCATACAGAATACATGCCCCCCCCCCAAAAAAGGTGGGAAAATAGGGAAACTCCCCTTCTATACCCACAGCAACCAATCACAGTGTAGATTGCCTCACGCAGGAACCAGCACTCTCCAATCAAATGGAAACGTTTAAACAAAGGGAGGGGAAAATACCATAATTAATATCACCCAAGAAAACGGTATGAATGTATTTATACATTTATCTGAACTGCTTAAACATGTGAACCTAGATGCTGGCTCTTTTGAATTAGCCACAAATTATATAATTTTAAAATACCATAAAGTGACCATGGGTCAAAATGGCGGTCACTAAACAAATGGTTGTTAAATCAGGGACACAAGAACTTCATTTTTTTTTCTTTTAAAAATAAAGAAGATACCTGACACATCCTTTAAAAACATCCCTACTGCAAGCAGTGTATCTTTCCTGCAAAATCCTGAATCTCACCTTTCCATAATATACACCACAGGCAATGCTCAAGTTACAACAGTTCATTTAGTGATCGTTCAAAGTTACAACAGCACTGAAAAAAGTGACTTAGGACCGTTTTTCACACTTATGACCGTTGCAACATCCCCATAGTTACGTGATCAAAATTCAGATGCTTAGCAACTGATTCACATTTATGATGGTTGCAGTGCCCCAGGGTCATATGATCGACTTTTCCAAACTTCTGACAAGCAAAGTCATTGGGGAAGCCAGATTCACTTAAAATCCAGGTTACTAACTTAACAACTGCAGTAATTCACTTAACAAATGTGGCAAGAAAGGTTGTAAAATGGAGCAAAATTCACTTAACAACCGTCTCACTTAGCAAGAGAAATTTTGGGTTGAATTGTCATTTGTAAGTTGAAGACTACTTATATATGCATCGGGCCACATGTGTATGCATTTCATGTCAGATGCATGGAAAATCACCTGAAGTGCATTACAAGCCATAGCCCATTTCTGCAGCTTTTCAAGACTGCCTTGCTTCCTGTTTGGGATGAGGCCCTGGCAGAATGCACCAGAATGCACGTTGCAGGAATTGCAATCCTGACTTGGGGACTTGTTTTTGCACTGGTTTACTTTTTTAATTTAGCTGTCCATCTGACCTCCGCTTCTTCAGCCACTCCACTTCCTTGCAAAGTGCATATTTGAAGAAATGTGGGTTTCTCAAAACTCAAGGGAGGGAGTGATGAGGGAATCAGGAGATCGGAAATTGTGAGTCTAATTTTGACATCTTCATTCCAATGTTTGGGAAATAAACTGGTAGGTTTTTACAATGACCAGGAGTCATTCAAGTGTAAAAGGCCGAACATTCGTAGGGCAAAGTTTAAAGCCAAAGAAGGTTAAACATTGCAAGATTGGCATGAGCTGAAATAGCAGAGTGGTGTTTTATTATATTTAGTGAAGAATCCAGTCCATGTTTTGCTTCTGATGCATTTTCAGACCTGGGAGATAAAATTTTCCAAGAAGAGGGAAGCTGCTCAACCGGGAATCGACCTGCCCGTTTCTCCAAACAGGGACCCTGACATTATGAAACAAGAAATCAAGGGAGAAGCTTGGTCTCCAGCAAACAAGGCCATCTATAACAAAAACCAAGAAAGATTCCCAGGGCAAATCTGACCCATCTTCACCAAA